>NC_083316.1:87466685-87681657 GCF_963455315.2 Globicephala melas
ACAGAGTCACCATGGTGCCTTATTCCTTCCTGTGAACTATCTGCCTTGCTCTTCTACGAATATGGTTTAATTGAATAGGAGTCCATTGGAATAATGATCCAATAATCTCCCTTATTATATTCAGTTACCGGATCCAATGCTGTAGCATGGAGTTTGTCAACTTTTTTCTCCCTTATCATCCATGGTAGATGACTTGCACATGTGCAACACACTCTCAAGGGTGCTGTCAGTGTTATTCTAGCTGTAACAAGACTGTGAGATGGTTGCTATGGCCTGGAAAACTCTCTTCTTAGAAAGAGAAAGCAAATGCTTTGCAGGCTTCAGAAAAGCTATTACTGGTAACAAATTTCTTGTGACATCTCACAACTGATCATGATACACTTGTGTGGAGTGAGAGTGCAGTTGCGAATAGCTTTGAAGCTGAAAAAGGAAAAGCATAAATAAGTTTAGAGAATTGTGTTTATAAAGCACGATAGAAAAGCATCAACAAGACCTCCCAGTAAATAATTTTAGGACAGAGTAAATACTAGGTTTACTAACTTCAATTCAGTTTCCCACACATATATTTATGACCAGGGCCAGCCCACTTCATGGGAGAAATTGGCAGCCACCTTCTTCTTGTGATCGGGCTGGTAAGGAATCTCTACTATTACACTCATTTCTAGGATTTAGGTAAAGACAGGGTATTGTCTCTAGGAGACTCTTGAAGACAGAGAAGATCAACAGATTCTCTCAGATGCTCTCCTAGAACTTGAATTAGGGTCGGTGTCTTAGATTTGTGGTTTGTACCAAGAGAGTAGCAGGAAACCTGGATCTGTCTCAAGAGGAGGCATGGAGGCTGAGAGCTCAGCAGCAATCGGGAGGGAGAAGCAATAGCTCTGGACAGGGGGTGACAGAACCAGATGAAGGATTGACAGAGAGCCCTGGGGTGCTGAGTGCTGACTTAGGGAAAGAGACCCAGGAGATGAGCTTTTGAGAAAGAAGAATGGAGTAATGGCAAAATCCACGGGGATGGATTACTCCAGAAGTTCTTTCCAAAGCTGGCTTTGCTGGTGATTTTGAAATTCACCAGTGTCATACGGGCTCATTTAAGGCATGGTTGATGGATTGCCTTCACCTGGGGGGCAAGTGGAACGTCAGAGGCTAGTCCCTAATGCAGAGTGTGGTTTTTGTCTTAATCACCAATCTTTCTTTTTTCAGGATTTTTAATAGGGAGACTGGCATTTTGCCTGAGAGCAATAGGGTCTTAAGATAAAGTATTGGACGTCTGATGTTTCTAGAAATTAGATTGTTAACAGGCACAGTAAATGGATCAGGTGGTTCATTTTTCTTTGCAGGCTGGATTATGTACAGGTTGACCTGGGCAAATTAGGGACCATCTATTGAGAATTAAGTATTTATTACTCTGCCCAGGCTCTGATTTCTTCAAATTCAAAGATGAAGAATTTTGAACGAAAAAGAGGTTTTCAGAAGCTTCTAAAAAGGTGGTGTAGACTAATGGTTTTAGTCATAGCTCTTTAAGTTGTTTTTACCACCTCTCAGAGGGACTTAAATTTCAGCTGTCTGAGGCTGGCTAATTACTGAGGTAAAGTCAAAAGTTGTTCTGTGCTCAGAGAGGACAGGGGAATAAAAGCAGTGAACCACAAAACTGTATCAGGAAAGTTTACTTTTCATGGTCATTGAATTAACGAAGGAACACGGCAGCTCTGGTCCGTCTCTGTCTGTCTTCGTGTCACCCTGGGCCTCGGTGCCACAAACGGAGAGACTCTTGTCAGACCCAAGCACCTTTTCCACCAGAGGGGAGCTGGCAAAAACAGAATGCTCCTTGATTAGGAAAAAAAAAGGTTGGAAATTGCTAATTCTCACTTTCCACTCACTTGCTTAAAATGTGACAATTGTGTTTCTGGGGTGTCCTTTGAGAGACACAAGGATGAGAAGTGGAGTCGGGGGCAGAAAACACAATGCCTGCCTTTTGTCCCTCTGGAGACAGAGAGAGAGCAGAATGATTTGCAGGTGGCCCCATCTGCAGCCACAAGGAATGCAACGACTTGGAAAAGAGCTCTACTTTTTTTTTTTTTTTTAATTGCAAAAAAAGAATGAGAAGAAAATGCTAATAGTTGCAGCTAGAAAATATGCCTGGCAGTATGGCCTTTATCATCTGCTTTTGAAGTAGGGGTTGAGAAAGAGATGAAGCCAGGGAGAGTACCCAGAGGGCTGATCAGGCGTTCAGAGCGCTGTGGGCACCAGGACACATTTGGCACCTGAGGGAGAAACTTTTCTGTAAAGTCATTTCAAACTTGCTCGGTGATTTGGTGAGAATAATTTACACGGTCTTCTAAATGGTATATTCCTGTTTCATCTCCAGACAAGAGCGCAAGAGATGTTTATAAAGACCTTAGCCTCTGTTTAGGGATGTCTAAATGCATTCTGGTAATTAACTTAACTTTGATCCAATGCAGTGCTTTTTCTTGGTAAAATAAATAAATCAGTGAAGGTTCTGGAACACTCTCCCCATTGAGACCCCTATCATTAATATCAAACTGAATTATTTCAATGGATATTGTTAAGTCTGTTTTTTTTTAAATCTCCTATCTGGTTTTCCTATTAATAAATAATATTAACTATCTATTAATAAGAGTTCAAAGTGAAAAACTTTAATTTATTAGTGCAATGCTTATCTTTTCTCATAAAACAAAACCTAAAAGTGTTCTATATAAGACTGTCCACATGTTGGTAATATTCTTGTCATAATCTGCATCTCAGTTCCTCACTATATTGTTAGGACGGCTTAGTCACATGGCACAAGCAATAAAGAGAAGAGACCACAGTTCAGCTTCCATAACAATGAATGGATTACGTACATTCAACTCCTCTTGCCATTTTTATGTATCTCTCTTCCCTGAAACCCAGAAGGGAAAGAGTGAGGTAGAATTACTATTTAGCTGAAAAGAATCACAGGCTAATATGTACTAGATATACTGTCACCCTCCTCTTGTCCCTGTGTCCTGGTATTTCCTCAGTTGTGGTGTCTGTGAAATGGACTGGTCCAATATCAGACCTGGAGTTATGAAAGGAAGTATGATTCTTTTCATAAAGGGAGAAACAGATATATTTAATCATTTCATATGAACATTGAATTTCATCAATATAGAGCATCCGGTACCAGTCCGCAGCCTGGGGGTTGAGGACCCCGAGTTAGACTATCCAGTGACATTGGCCCCTAACGAAAAGACTGTGGAATCCTTGAGAAAGGCAAGGTATTGTCATGCTTGATATAGGATACTGCACCCCACAATTCTTCCCAGCCACACTCCTGCAACTCGAAGGTTGCAAATTCAGGTGCCTACTTGGCCAGGAGAGGAAACTGAGTGACTGAAGTGGGAAGGTGTGAGAAATGAATAGGGAAAGATGGGAACCATGGTAAACAGGAAAGAATGTCTCATGGTGTGAGGGTGGAGTTACCACTCAGACTAGTACTTAATGGAAATGAAGCCTAGGGTTACCCTTTTCATTTTTTAAATGAGAAATAAGAAACCTAAATTTGCATGTGAATTTGCCCAATTTTTTAAGGTTGGCAATTTATTAAAAAATTTAACAGCGCTGAACTATCCTTGCCTATTGGCTGCCTTAGAGGACACTCTTATTTTTCTTGCATAAAAGCCCCCTCACTGAAGATGACCATTGCTTTAACTTTACCTGCAAGCCCTAGCTTCTCTAAACTCTGGAACAGACCTCCCCCTGCCCATCTGTTTCTCAGAAGGAAGCTCGTGTGACACAGCTGGCTGGTACAGACCCTGACATAACATCACAGCATATCCAGGGCAAAAGATGAGCAGGGCCTTGGGGCAGGCATAGAACGAGGACAGTCCCATTTTTGCCATAGACAGAAAGTGGCATTTTGACCTCCTAGTTCTGCTACTATGATAATATAAGGGGACACCCGAGGCTGCAGGGTTAGGATGGTACCCACTGCCACAAAATGGCCCTGTCTCTGGTGGAATTCTCCTTCCTGTGAGGGAGCACTTAGGCCAGGGAAGTTGTGGGTAAGAGATCTGAAAATGGTCTAAATATCCTTTTAAAAAAATCCTCTAAGATGGTCTAAAACCTTTTCCCCCATTCTAAAATACTCTTTCTGAAACCCAGCCCAACTCCCTTTATTTGTGTTAGCATATTTGCCCTTGAGTGTGCCTGGGTGAGTTTACTCTGTCACCTAAGAAGCAAAAGAAAGCAAATTCAATTTTATGTAAGTGGTGAAAGAAAAACACCATCGAGAATCTTCAGAGCAGCAATTGTAGATGTTTTGCACCAGGGGAATTGAGAATGTGCTTCGTGAAAATGACAAAAGGTTGCTAACAAGAGTCAACAAACCAGTTTGGGAACTGATGTCCCATAAAAATGATGGCCACTTGACAAGGTATGGGAGCCATAAAGGGCACTGGTACACAGCAGAGACCTCAGGTCCTATCTTTACGATGAGGCAGACATCAGTTCACTCAAAATGGCTCACAACTGATGTCTTTGCTATTCTCCTACCGAAAGCAGTGTCTCATTATTTGAATATTGAAACATGGAATCAAACAAACCTATCAATCTATTTCTCCTAGTTATTTGCATTTCAAATTAGTGAGGTCTTTTAAAATATTCATGTTCTTTGACTCCGTAACACCACTTGCAGGAATTTAATCCAAGGAAACAATTCTACACAATAGCAAAAAACAGAAAACAAGCTAAATATTCAGTAATAGTGGAATGGTTAGTAAACCACAGTCTATGATCTCAGTGAAATGTTATATAACCATTGCAATGATTATAAGGACTATGCAATAACATAGAAAATACTTATGTTAAAATGTTGTCAGAAAGGCAAGATGTAAAATTCTAAACAAGCATGATTTTATATTATACAAACCAGCCAACTAGAGAGCAACAAAATCCTTTGTACAGGAAATACAGGATTACAGGAAAATTCATTGAAAAGTTAACAGTAGCACTGTCTGGGTGATATCAGTTTTTCTCTTCTTTCCTTAATTTTCTGTATTTTCTAAAATGAGCATATATTACTTGTGTAATGAAAAAAAGTATACATTTAAAAATGGGGCTCACTCCCAACGCTTTAGAAAATGATAGCTAGGGACTTCCCTGGTGGCACGGTGGTTAAGAATCTGCCTGCCAATGCCGGGGACACGGGTTCAATCCCTGGCCCAGGAAGATCCCACATGCCGCGGAGCAACCAAGCCCGTGTACCACAACTCCTGAGCCCGTGCGCCACAACTACTGAAGCCCGCACACTCTAGGGCCCTCGTGCCGCAACTACTGAGCCCGCGTGCTGCAACTACTGAAGGCCGCGTGCCTAGAGACTGTGCTCCACAATAAGAGAAGCCACCGCGACGAGAAGCCCACGTGCCGCAACGAAGAGTAGCCCCCACTCGCCGCAACTAGAGAAAGCCTGGGTGCAGCAATGAAGACCCAAACGCAGCCAAAAAAAAAAATAAGAAAAAGAAAATGACAGCTAACACAAAATGAAGCAGTCTCTTCAACAAAGTGGACGTAGGGTTATCATTAGCAGGATTTTCTAAAGCGAAAATATTCATCCAGCGCAATAATGATCCAAAAGCACTGCTTGTGAGGAGGGGAAATAACTCCAACATTTCCCTCAAATAACGCTGCCAACACTGCACAGAATCAAGTTAATTATTCCAAGGATGGGTTACAACCCAAAGCAAGAGATTTTCTTATTTTTATCATAATCTCAGTGAAACCTTGTACATGTGGTACCATCAGTGAGAAAATTAACCTTATTAAAATCCAGCTACAGTATTAAATAAGGGATTTCCATGGAAGCAGATTCAGAAAGTTGAATGAATGTAATGTGAAGTGGAATTTCCTTTCATTTTGTACCGCCTCCCCACATAAACCTCTGCCCTTCAATTTCATCAAGTGATCCTTTGTTCTGACATTCTGGGCAGGAAGTATGGAGAGAACTGATCAACTTTCCTAACACCTCTTGTGAGTTTTGAATATGCACGTGTTCGAATACATCAAACACATCTGCTTCAAGACAGTCCATGCTAAATAACCTCACCATGTGTAATTCATACACCACACCAGCTCCCTTCCTCTTGTCTCTCCTTCATGTAATAGCAACTCACACAGACACACACTAGAGTTTTCCCAGCCTGATATTTAAAATGGAGGAAAACAAATTTGCAACAGGAACGTGAAAAGCACTATGTTGCTACGTCCAAATAACCATCAAGAGAGAAATAAATCAAATGCAGCAAGTGAGAGGAGAGATGGGAAAGGGAGAGGACTGAGAGGAGAGGAGCGAAATTTAGGCTGGAAATTCCATTGTGTGGTTTTCAAAGGCTTTTCTGAGCTTTCTCTTTCTATTATCACCTTACAAATAGCCTATTGAGTAGAAAAGGATGCAAATATTTGTTTTGGGTTTCTTGCTACCTTCTTTTAGAAGATGGAGAAAAATGTTAAAGAGGATATTTTATTATTCTTGTATCGTTTTTGCTTTATTTCACTGAAGTGGCCAAAAGACACAAAGTGAACATACAAAAACAAGCATTACTATTGATGCCACATTGACTTACTTTTTCATCCTGTTTTCTTCGTGTGTGTGGCTCAGGCTACTAGAAGAAATGTATTGATTGGTCGACAATTACTCCTAAGATCCTTCCGTAGGGATGTGTATGAATTAAGTTTGTATGTTTTGAGAATTAAGTTTGAAGTAGACAAAGTTTATATTAGCTTTCCCTAGTCATTATCATCTTTCCTTTCATTTGTACAAATTAAATACTACATGCTTTCCCCTGGCCTCTTTCCTAGTTTGCTTGGTTGTATCTGAAAAGTCTTCAAATTTGCCACAGCTTATCCTCAGGGGAACAGAATCACCGGCATTGACATCTGCAACAAGGCTTCAAATTTGGTTCTGAAAGTAATCTGGGCAGAATTATTTTCTGTCTTTGAGCATTAGTTTACTTATTTGAGTCTGTTCAAAAAAAAGGTTAATAGTACAGAGCTTGATTGAATGGAATTCCCAAGATGTTAAGTTAAACATCATTTATGGAAAACCGCATTTAGTTCATAAGCCCATCAGCAACACTCAACAAGGACATGAGGATGCATGTCCTACCACTAAATGCTGCCTCACAAATCCAGCAAGTCCTGTCCTTTCCTAACTGGTTTTCGATTCACAAAGGGATCTGACCTTTACCCTATGGTTTCTTATTTCCTTTAAAAGTCAGAAAAAAGTTATGAAAGAGTTTACTAAAATGTCTTATAAAAGACTGTCCATTCCTCAAAAGCTGGCTCTTGCCTCTCAGCTTTTCTCTTCATCAATTTCCACTGGGATTTGAAACATTACTTTAGTTCCCAAGTCAGGGAGGACATTTCTCTTTATTTCCCACATATTCCTCTGACCGGAGCATATATTTAAAATAGCAGTAGCTTGCAAAATGGAATAAACAATTCCACAGGTGTTCCAGTGCCCACTCAGACTTATCAGGAGGTGTGGAGATGGCCTCTGAATGGCTGGGAGACTGGCACAGTGGTGCTAGAATTAACCAATGTAAGAGTTCCTCAGTGAGTTGTTTCTCAATTAAAAAAATAAAACAAAAATAGGGCCCCAAAGCTACTGTGCCCTGTGTTAAGAACATTATGCATTACCTATTCCAATCTGAACGATTCCCTGGCCGCTATGAACCCTTCGTTTCTCCTCCCAGTCGCTCTGTCCCAGGAGGAATTTTGCTGTGTGACCCTAGCTGCCAGCCCAAATCCTTACTGGTCTCAGGTCCTTAGTGATTCCACTAACATCCACCCTGAAAACTTTGACACTTCCTTTTATAGTGACATAGGACAGCCCATCTCTTTGTGATTGTCCTAATGAAAATGGAATTCAGCTAGTGCGCACGCACACACACGCACACGCACACACGCACACACACCCCATACACATACAAATTCTTCTCTTGCTTCCAAACCCAAATGCTTTTACTTTCCTTTGATTTTCAGCATGCCTCTTTGGGAGTGAAGAGCTTCATTGTTCGAGGCAAGTTTCAGTGAATGGGTCATTTCCTGGCCTTCTGCATTGCAACACACTCATGATAACAATTAATGAGAGGAAGGGTTTTTATGATAGCGTCCAGCTTCCGGTTTTCAGCTCTTAGATTCTCCCTATATGCGCACGGATCCTATTACCTCTGGGAGAGCTCTTATTAATCTCAGTGTCAGAGCTGTTTCAACAAATCTACTGTAATAATGAAAAGTCATCTTATCACACTTTGCTCTCAGTAAATTTACCATTCTTTGATAAGGTTGCAAACAACTGGGAAGTAATTGATCTGTAATTAGCGTGGCAACTGCTGAAGAGAGTCTGGGCTGGGGTTTCAACATTTATCTGCCCAGCACAGCACATCCTTCTCCCCAATGCTAAATTATTTAGCATTCCTTTCAAATACAAATGGTCTCAATGGGTTTTCCATTATTTTAAGAACTTTCTGAAGAGGAGGCTAACATTTAAATTTGTGATTATCTGTCACCAGTGCAGTGCTTAGAGGAGCTGGGAGTGGAGAGGGATCATTTTTCACACATGACTTGCCTGCTGAAGCCAGCCTGTGCTATGAATGGAGAAGGACGGGGGCTCTTTGATCTGAACCAAACTTGCGCAATTTATCTTTCAAATGCACTAAAGCTTTTGATAAATGTCAATTTGACAATTAAATTCTTCAAGGGCCACAATATATCACCATCATAGTGTCTATTTTTGAGGGTTGGTCAGCCATGACATCTTTCAGCAGACTGCAGCAAGCAGAAGTCAGAGGAGGAATGATAGCTCTCAGGCTTTGCTCTTCTACACGTGGTATTTTTATCTCTTGCTGAGTAAAAGAGCTGTGATCTTTTCCTTCAAGACAGGGCACAGTTTAGGGTTTGCCTTGCAACCCAAAGGGATTGTGTTTGAGATCTGTCCTCTGTCATTTCTCTGATAGTTCAGGGGAGAAATTTTTCTTGTCATTTGCCCTTTTTGACAGTCTATTTGCTACATTAATATATATATATATATGTATAGTCTACTATATTAATATATATATGAATATATATGTATTTCTCTTCTCAAAGGTATTTTCCTTTGTGTTTTGCAAGAGACAAGACAAGGCAAGCCTGCCGTTCTCAAAAGTCTCAAAGTTGGTAGGAGGGCAGAAGTAGGATCACTGAGTTAGGACTTTGGTTTTATGTAAAACCCAGTTTAATGACAAAAGTCATTGTTAAGTCAAAGAGTGTAGATCGTAGTTGCAGGTTGAAGGGAATGGAGAAAATAAACGGTAGGCATGAGGGTTTGAGGTGAGATTTCACCTTCAAGGCCCTTTCAATCTTTTAGGGTACAGGAACTACAAAGTTATTTCATGCCTAAGCCTAGATCTTTCTATGCTTCTTTGAGAACTAAAATAGCTATCAGATCATGAAGAAGGACTGGTCCCTGCCTTCTCAGGGTTGATGTTCAAAAGCACTTATCCTCTTTGCTCTTTTTGCTCCATGAAAACTCAACCCTTACTGGAAGAATAACAACTGTAATGTGACATTTTGAAATGTTTCACATGAAAGATTATTGCGAACTCCATGGTTACGAAGGAGTTTCTGAAGTGCTGACAAAGGAAGACGCTTTGGATGGAGCAACAATGCCTCTGTGATCACCTTTTAAGCTCTTCCGTCATCACAGATAGTGCTGCCATGGCCCAGTGTGGTCCCACCACCCAGACATTTGGCACGGATATGATTCTATCTTTTGCAAAACTGACATTTCAGTATGATTGTGAAGAAGACGAAACCTCCCTCATCAGTTGGCTGACGTGCTGAAAATACAGACATAAGATGCTGCTCTGATGTCTGTGTGGTACCTTTTCTCAAGAACTGAGGAGAATTGCTATAATCCTTACTATCTCTAAGAAAAAGTAAAAAAGAACCAACTGACTGAGTGTCTTGAGGGCATCTCACTGTTTCCAACACAGATTAATTTTTTGGATGGGCTATCATGCACTATTGTCAATCAAACCCTCCTAGAATCATAATGTGACATCAGCCCTCAGTACAGCTAGAGTCATGAGTGCTGAAAGTTAGCTACAAAAGAAATGGAGGTCACGTCCCTGACCTTCAAAATGTATGCAGTCTCTAACTTTTTTTTAAGGACTGAGAATAACAATTATTCTGTAGTTGGAGCTACCAGAGGATATTTGTCATATGCTTAAGGTTATTTCATGATGGCAAAACTGGATGTAATGACAGGAAAAAAAAAGTTATTTTGGTCAACGCCATTTCAAAGTACAGTTCTAAATAGCACCAACAACTCTAGTTGAAATTTAGCAAGTGATCATTTAGCTTTTCTATGGCAGCCGTGTAATATTTAGTTCTTTGTTCTGCTGTGCCTATTATTGTAAGGTACACACATGCCCTGCAAGTAAAATTCTCTTTTTCGTTTTTCTCGTATTTTCTCCAACCGTATCTTATTGGATACACTTAATAGATCAGTAAGTAGGTAAACCTCTACTGATGGATAAACAATTATCCATTTTAAGTACTGATATTCAGACATTCCATATATCATAATGCATTTTTTAAGAGATGGGCAACGTCCTTTGGAACGATATTGCTGATGTAATAAACTTCTAAACTTTCATTCTCTATGTAAATTGTCTACTGAAATATCACTAAATTAATCATTGACATTAAACATATGAAATCAGATTAAAAAATTAATCCATAATTGAAAATTTCATCATTTACCCCCAAATAGCGCTTGGTAAGTGTCTCATGTTATCTAACACTCTCCCCTGCATCATTGGATGAACTGCTTCCAGAACTGCCCAGATTTTGTCCTTTTCACTGACTTTTGATACATCACACACTGTAGTAGGCGGAGTCTGAGGCAGAAGCACAAATATAGGCCAAGATATCACATCTAAATATTTAAAAGTTACACATTATGTCTAAAAATTTTAAAAGTTATACATTAAAACTAGCACTCAATAAAATATGTTTATTCTTCTACTTTGGTAAATATATGTTCATAATAACAAAATTGAGTAATATGTTAAAAAAAGTAGAGTTTTTATATGACTGAAAGTCAGCAAAATATAAAATGACAGAATTCAGTTACTTTTACACATGTCTGGATGTTTTGGTGATGTACTGCTGATGTTTGGATGGATAATAAAATAAGACATATATAATTCATAAGTTATTATATATATATGTATCCCCTAAAATTCTTTTTCTTGCCTTCCTTTCAACAAAATTATATTGCTTTATTTATTTAAAAAAATTGTATCTAGGTGAAATTCACATAACATAAAAGTTACCATTTTAAAGTGAACAATCAATGGCACTTAGTGTATTCACCATGTTGTGGAATCTAGTTCCAAAACATTTTCATGACCCCAAACAGAAACCCCACTCCCTAAGTACTAACTCACCGTTTGTCACTCCTCCAACACCTGGCAACCATGAACAAAATTATATTGTAATGATTAAGATTTTTTTCATACATTTTTGTTCTACTGCCAAAAATCATCATGTGTTAAATGTGAAAGGTACTAGTAATCAAATATATGAAATTCAAATACATTTTTTAACAAACACTTAAATCACTGGGTGGGAAGGAGGGGACTCTGCCCTGCAGATGCTGGACCTGCTGGCACCACGGGTGTGGCTGCCCTGCTGTACCTGTGACATTGGGGCAAAGAGGAAGCAGCTATTTCTATGCTTTAGTGCTCAGAACAGTGGGTGCCAAGAATGGTTTGTAGCTGGACATTGCAAAAAAAGCCAAAAAACCAAAAAAAATCCCACTTAAATCAAACATAAAAATTATTATTGGGTTGGCCAAAAAGTGCCTTCAGTTTTTAAGTAAAAATAAGAAACATTTTTCATTTTCACCAAGAACTTTATTGAACAACATATTCACCATTTTGTTCCACTACCTTCTGCCTTTTTTCAGGCAACTTCATAATTCCATCTTCCCAAAACTTTTAATCTTTTTGAGCAAAGAAGTGCTCCAGGTGCCTTTTACAGTCTCCCAGGGAATTGAAATTTTTTCCATTAAGAGAATTTTGTAAAGACAGAAACAAATGGAAATCTGAAGGTGCAATGTCTGGTGAATATGGCAGGTGAATCAGAACTTCCCAGCCAAGCTGTAACAGTTTTTGCCTGGTCATCAAAGAAACATGCGGTCTTGGGTTATCCTGATGGAAGATTATGCATTTTCTGTTGACTAATTCTGGACGCTTTTTGTTGAGTGCTGCTTTCAGTTGGTCTAACTGGGAGCAGTACTTGTTGGAATTTATCGTTTGGCTTTCCAGAAGGAGCTCATAATAGAAGACTCCCTTCTGATCCCACCATATACACAACATCACCTTCTTTGGATGAAGACCGTCCTTTGGTGTGGTTGGTGGTGGTTCATTTTGCCTGCCCCATGGTCTCTTCCATTCCACCTTGTTGTACAGTATCCACTTTTCATCACCCGTCATAATTTGTTTTGAAAATAGAACGTTTTCATTACGTTTCTGTAGAGAATTGCACATGGAAATATGGTCATGGTCAAGAAGGTTTAGCTTCACTTACGCGGAACCCAAACATCAAAGCAATTAACATAACCAAGCTGGTGCAAATGATTTTCAACACCTGATTTGTATATTTTGAGTATGTTGGCTGTCTCCCAGGTGGTATATGATTGCTCTCAATTAATGTCTCAATTGGATCACTATCAACTTCCACTGGTCTACCTGACCACGGAGCATAGTCCAGTGACAAATCTCCAGCATGAAACTTCAAAAACCACTTTTGACAAGTTCGATCAGTCACAGCACCTTCTTCATACACTGCACAAATCTTTTTTTGCATTTCAGCTTCCTTTTTTACCTTTCTTGAAATGATAGAGCATAATATACCGAAAACGTTGCTTTTTTCCTTCCATCTTAATATTAAAATGGCTACAAAAAATTCACCAATTTTGATGGTTTTTTTTAATGCAAGCTGATGTGACAGCTGTCACAATACAATCTAACAAAATTGTTTCGAAAGAAGTTAAAGACAACTAAGCACTACTAGAGCCAGCTTACAGAAAAAACCGAACAAACTTTTTGGCCAATCCAATAGTTTTCATATATTTTTCAAGAATGTTATTTTTCTTCTACAATATTAAAATTACATATTAAAATTAAAAGGCAAAATATAAACTACAATTACTGACTATATGAATTTTTCATAAACTTTCAAAAGTAAAGTTGACTTTTTAATGTACTTTTAAAAAGTTGTATTATTTTTACAAAAATATACACAATTTTAACGTTCAGTGTTCATTTACAGTGTAAGATACCTACATATATACAAATTTAATAGTAACATTAATTATTTTATATTGCAAAAATTTCCTCAGCTACCACACTTTCAAAACTGTTGCAAATACCATGCTAAATTGTGGGTACCTCCAGAACAATGAAAAAGGACATGACTAGACAAAAAAAAGAAAAAAAAAGGAAATTTCATACCAGTATGCTGCTAAACCAGCATAGGGAGAGAGGGGATTAGGACTAATTAATTACTAATTAGTACTAGTAGTGTCCTGATTAGTAGTATTTACCAATTTCATTTAAGGCTACCAGTGATTTAAAATCTGGCTTGCAAAATTCCTGCCTTTTTAACTACTGGCTCTTGGAAGCTGGTATGAGCTAGCTCCAGTATACCACCGTTAGCACCTTGGGAAATGATACTTCACTAGGCAGGATTTGTAACATTTATGCCCTCTGAGAGTAAGAATTTGACAAGTTACTTAATATGTCTTTTCTCATAACCAAGCATCCTCAGCTTAACGCTCCCCACTCTCGGAAGCAGTCTCCATCTGTGATGTAGAGAGAAGCACAACCTCCAAAGTTTCAGGTCACTTGGACATAGTTCCCTTTTGTTTCAAAAACATAGGGCAAGAGATGTGGTGAAGTGTTTCTCTGGGGCCTGAATGGTGTTAATGAAAAGATGGATGTTTAGGAATTCTAGTCACTCTGTGCCAATGCTGAGCATCAGATTCAGAGAGAAAGAGACTCCTGTGTATTATTTAATCAGTTTTATGTGTTTGCAAAATTCAGAGTCCTTTAAATTACAGGGCCCCAGGGTCCCTTAATGGTGAAACTGCTTATCAATCAGATCAACTATACTACTTACGTTTGTTAGATCTATCTCTTTTTTAGGTTCTGACCTACTTGATCTGTCTTACACTCAGAGAGGTAAATTAAAATCTTCCACCTCTAGGACTTCTATTTCTCTGTACATATCCTTGTGATTTTGATATACATTTGTCTCATGATTAATGATGTTGAACATACATAAAGGTGCCATCTGTTTATCTTCTTTGGAGAAATGTCTATTCAAATCCTTTACCCATTTAAAAATTGAGTTATTTGTCTTTCTACTGTTAAGTTGTAATAATTTTTATATATTCTATCCAAGTCCTTTATCACATATATGATTTACAAATATTTTTCCCATATTGTGGTTATTTTTTCACTTTATTGATAGCATCCTTTGAATCACAAAAGGTTTTAATTTTAATGAAGCCCAAATTATCTAACTTATTTATATTTTTTCTTTCCTTGCTTGTATCATTAGGTCATATCTAAGAAACCATTGCCTAACCCAAGGTCGTGAATATTTACTCCAACGTTTTCTTCCACATTTTATAGTTTTAGCTCTTATATTTAGATATATGACCCATCTTCAGTTAATTTTTGTATATAGTGTAAGGAAGGAGTCCAACTTATTCTTTTGCATATGGAATATACAGTTGTCTCAGCATTGTTTGTTCAGAGGATTATTCTTTTCCCCATTGAACATTCATGACACCCTTGTCAAAAATAATCTGACCATAAATGTAAGAGTTTGTTATGGAATCTCATTTGTATTCCATGAGTTTGTATGTCTATCCTTATGCCAGAATCACACTGTCTTGATCACTATGGCATTATAGTAAGTTTTGAAATTATGATGTATGAGTCCTCCAACTTTATTCTTACTTTTTAAAATTATATTGGCTATTCTGGGTAACTTGCACTTCCGTATGAATTTTAGGATTGGTTTATCAATTCCTTCAATAAAAGTATCTGAAATTTTGATAAGAATTGCATTGAATGTGTAGATGAATTGGGTGATTATTGCCATTTTATCACTATTAGGTCTCCTGATTCATAGACATGAGACATCATTCCACTTATTTAGGTCTTTAATTTCTTTCAACAATGTTTTGTAGCTTTCAGTGTTCAAAAAACTTTCTCTTCTTTTGTTTAATTTATTGCTACGTTTTTCTTTTTGGTGCTACTGTAAATGGAAGGCTGGAAGTCCAAGATCAAGGTTTTGGCAGGTTTGGTTTCTCCTAAAACTTCCCTTCAAGCCTTGCAGATGAACTTCTCTCACTGTGTTCTCACATGGACTCTCCTCTGTGTGTATACACCCCTGGTGTCTCTTCTACCTCTTACAAGGACAACAGTCCTATTGGGTAAGGGCCCCTCCCTTATGATCTCATTTAACCTTAATCACCTCTTTAAAGACCTATCTCCAAATACAGTCACTTGGGGGATTAGGGCTTCAACATATTAACTCTGGAGAGGATACAGATAATGATCGATAACTTTTGCTTTTTTTTTCTGCCATTTTAAAAAACAGAATCTTTGTATCGATGCTGGGCCTATTCCTTATTTCTTATCACTGAATGAGTTGTATTTTTCCAGACCAGCTATTTGCTTGTATAGCTTTCTCTGTTTCTCTGAATCAAAATCAGCCCAACAGAAGGCTATACAAAGCTGCCACCCATCATTCGAAACAAAGTATATATAGCTTGTCTGTTTCTGAGTCTCACCTTTAGAAAATGTATTTAAAATTGAGGTATAATTTATAAACAGTGAATTGCAAAATCTAAAGTGTTCAAGATGATGAGTTGACCACTGTTCATACCTTGTAACCCTCACCCATATCACGTTATGGGACATTTCATCACACAGTAAAGTTTCTTCCCTGTCAATCACTACCCCTTCCCACCTTCATTTTCTTGCATGTCAAATGCTATTCTGATTTTTATCACCATAGATTAATTTTGCTTGTCCTATGATTTCATATAAATGTAATCATACACTATGTACTCTTGTATATGGCATCTTTCACTCAGCATAAGTTGTTTGAGATTAATTCATGTTGTTGGGTAAAACAGTAGATTATTCTTTTTTACTGGTAAATAGTGTTTCATTATAAGACTATACCACAAGTTGTCTATTTATTCTCTTGTTGGTGGACATTTAGGTTGTTCCTAATTTTGACTGTTATGCCTAAAGATGGTATGAAATCTCTTGTACATGTATTTTTATAGACAAATGTATTCATTAATCTTGGGTAAATACCTGGGAGTGGAATGCTGCATCATAGGCAGATGTATTTTTAACTTTATACATCAATCAAAGTTGTTGTACAATTTTATATCTGTACTGGAAATGTATGAGAATTCTAGCTGGCCCACATTCTCACCAATACTTCATTTTATCAAGCCATTTTAATTTCATCCATTTTCACGGTTGTAGTAGTATCTGTGGTGTTAATTGGCATTTCCATGATAACTATCAATGTTGTACTACATTTTGTGTACACTTTGATCAATCATATATCTTCCTTTGCAGAGGATCTTTTGCCCTTTGTAGTAAAAAAGTTAGTCTTCACAAAGAGAAGGTTTGGCCTTTGCCTTTGCTTCTGGAAGATAATCTATATCATACCTGATAGGAGTGTCTTTATTAAGGGCAGAGGCTGGCCACCAAAAGATCAATCATATGAATAGAGGGTGGGTACTTTAGGTCACATGGAGTCAGTTGACCTAGAGGCTGAGATCAACCAGATGGGCAATCAATCAATCATGCCAATGTAGTGAAGCCCCAATAAAAACTATGGACCTCAGAGTTTAGATGAGCTTCCCAAGTTGGCAATACTCTATGTGTACTGTTACACATCAATGCTGGGAGGGTAATGCGTCCTGGGGACCACAGAAGCTTCACATTTGGAACCAACCCCAACTATGCCTTAGGAGTCTCTTCCTTTGACTGATTTTCTGAAAAATTTTTTTCTCTCTAATAAACTGTAACCATGAACATAAATAGCTTTCAGTGAGTTCTGTGAGTACTTCCAGAGAATTATTGAACCTGAAAGTGGTTTTGAGAACCCCTCTTCTCAGAAGTGAGGGTGGTCTTGTGGAGAACTGTGCCCTTAGGCCCTGTAATTTAGCTAACTCTGGGTATGCCCCCTTTTATTGAATTATAGATGTTTTTACATATTCTGAATACAAGCACTTTGCCAGATATATATATAAGGCAAATATTTTCTCCCTGTGTGTGGAGTGCCTCTTTACTTGTTTAACAGTATCTTTCAATGAGCAGAAGTTTCAGCTCTGAAGAAGTAAAATTCATTATTTGCTTCTTTTATAGTAAGTGCTATCTATGTGCTAAGAAATCTTTCCTGGCCCTGGTGTCATAAAGATATTCTATGTTTTTTCTAGAAGTTTTATGCCTCTTATATGTATTTTAGAATTTGTTGATTATATGTGTCTCCTATCTTCTCACTGAAAATGATGTTTACAGAAATTTCTTCATTTTCTTTTGCTTTCGTACAGAGCAAAGGGGAGATCATGCTGACCTGTACTGCTCTGGTCATACCAGGAGTCTACATCAATGTAATTTGAATTTAGAAAACCAATCCCAATATCCCATTAATTTTGTATATTTGGAATCTGTTCCATTACGAAAAGTCATGAATTTATAGCTCATTTAAAAGTAAACTTTGCTCCAGGAGATTGTAGGACCAATCCCAGATAAGCCAAGTATATGATATTGAAAGAACACCTCAATCCTGAGGGGGGAAGAGGAGGAGATTAATGACATGTGCTTTTGAGACAGGGACCCAATGCCCCATGCACAAATATTACCAGCTGGTGTGTGAGTAAAGGAGGAACAATGGAAGAAACAGAACAAAAGAAACCATGGTAAATTCTTCAATCTAAATGTTTGGTTTTTTCCTTAAAATAATATTTAGAAAATCTGTAATTCCTCTCTCTATAATAAACTCAAAAGTCCCTCCCGCAACCCTGATGACTTTTACAAACGCTGGTCTGGTCCAGTTGAAGGAATGAGAACTACATGCACTTTGCGTAGAAAAGAAATATTTGGTAAACACAATCTTGAATAAGATTGGTAAACTGAAGTCATAAATACAAATATGTTGCTGTCTAGGCCTACTTACCACTAGTAAAATATAAATGGGCTCAGAATTTCAGTGTTGCAAGAGATTAGATGATGAGTTAGTAAGCTTAGTAGAAGGAATGCATATGACAGTGGATTTAACTATTACTGAGTATCCTAGACTTAGTTGAGATCATGTCAGAGCGTTTACTACTGTGACACTATAATAAGACAGCATTGCTAGGAAAAATCTTTTGTATAAACATTTTGCTGCAGTATCAACCAAATGTGTACCTGCATGCATGTGTATACACATGAATGCATATCATTTGTAAAATATGCACATGGTTTTCTCGTTCATCATTTCCTGTCTAATAATACAGGGCAAGAACAACGTCTATATGAGTTAAGACTAAGTAATTCTCTAATTTTGTTTGTTTCCTTTTGAGTTTTTTATGGTAAAGGTGACTAGTTTAAGAAATTAAGATGTTATATGAGCTTTTTGGTGCCATTTGTAAAACTTATGACATTTAACTCAGACTCTTTATAAAACCCTACTCGCCCTTCTAATATGACAGTCTGAAAAGTTTTAAAAATAGGATATAGTCTGGAGCTTGCCCTCTTGTAATGGCTCTGAAGGTGTTTTGCAGCCTCCCTCTGTTTAGAAGGCAAACTTAATTTTTGTCATTGGCTATAAAATAGTAATTTCCTTTCACAGATGGCTGCTGAACTCACTACACCCGACGAAAGAATATTCAACTGGTTCTTGCTAATGTAAGTTCATGAAAAAACTGAAGCAGAACTCCTTGGAAAATAGAAAATGTTCTTTCCTTTTCTCTGTTTCCACAAAATGACAAGAGTATCAATGAACTGACAAATGAGCAGAGTGCCAATTTCATCTGAGGATTTCACTATTTCAGAAATACAGGTGCAGATTAATATGTCTTTAGATTTATATTTTGAGATGAAATTTTAACACTGCAATATCCTTGATATATAATAAAATATAAATAATATTCAGCTGTTATGTTCCATGCTGAAATTATCCCACCGATTCTCATCATTTATCATTCCTTTCTAACTAAAGAAACCTATAACTCTTAAACTGATGAGTTCTCTTTCATTTACTTTGAGACTGTGATTGTAGCAGGATTAATACATTCACTTCTTGCCTCAGTTCAGTAGCTATCTATAACCTCCATTTGACATAGTTTTAATTCCCTCCCTAATTTCAATAAAAAGTTTCTTTAGAAATAATAAAAACAAAATAAGTGTATTATATTCACATTCATTGATTATATTCTGGAAGGTTTACCTATTAAAGCCACCAGGTCATTTGTACTTTTAATAGAACTGCATTCTGCTGATAGCGTTTTCCTTCTAGTTTCATTTTGCTCTGGAAAAACCCTGTAGCAGGTTTTTCCAAAGTGTGTTTCTTGAAGTATCAGAGTCCTGCAGGTTATTGTAGTTCTTCAGCCAAAATAAAGGGAGGTAAGATTTAATGAGCCAGTGTATTTGGGAACTTCTGGGTTAAAACAAGGGAAGGCGTTTTCACCTCTTTACTACAGAATTCTCAGGGTTTTTGAAATGCTGGTATGTACTGTGACTTTCTAAAAATGCCATGAATTCTCAAACTTTTCTCAAATATTGGAAACCATGAAATCATTCAAAAATATATGTTTTTAGGGCTTCCCTGGTGGCGCAGTGGTTGAGAGTCCGCCTGCCGATACAGGGGACACGTGTTCGTGCCCCGGTCCGGGAGGATCCCACGTGCCGCGGAGCGTTTGGGCCCGTGAGCCATGACCGCTGAGCCTGCGTGTCTGGAGCCTGTGCTCCGCAATGGGAGCGGGCCCAACAGTGAGAGGCCCACATACAGAAATAAATAAATAAATAAATAAATAAATGTTTTTAAAATGAAAACAGGTTGTATCAAGTTAATATCCCAATTCCCTTTCCATCAAGATACTGAAATCAATCTTAAATCAATTAAAGAATAAAGAAATAAATTACAGAATATACAGTAGAATACTGTACAGCCATCAGAAATAATTCTTTAAAATATATATATATATATTTTTTGGTTTTCTTTTGTGTTTTTGTTTTTGCGGTACGCTGGCCTCTCACTGTTGTGGCCTCTCCCGCTGCGGAGCACAGGCTCCGGACGCGCAGGCTCAGTGGCCATGGCTCACGGGCCCAGACGCTCCGCGGCATGTGGGATCCTCCCGGACCGGGGCACGAACACGTGTCCCCTGCATCGGCAGGCGGACTCTCAGCCGCTGCGCCACCAGGGAAGCCCCTTTAAAATATTTTTTTAATGGTACTGGGACATGCTAATGACATAATAATATTGAATAAAAATAACATACAACTATAGAGAATTTGGCAATATTACTGGATGTTATAGAAAATTACCAGAAAAATAGTAGAAAATTAATGAAAGGAAATACACAGGAAAAAAATGGCCATGGTTTTCTGGCTTATTTTTTTCCTTGCATTTTTCTACAAATTTTACTTTTTAAATATTAACATGTATTAACTTTATAATACGAAGAAAGTGAAAACTTTCCCCTTCATTTCATTTTCTCTACTATTGTCAGCCCATCATTATTTCTCTGCTTTAGCTGACTCTTTACTTTCTCTTTACCTCAAATCAATCCTCTGTATCAGGAGTCAGCAATTGGGATGCTGCCTGTTTTTTGTCAATAAAGTCTTATTGGAACATGGTCATGCCCACTTGTTTATATATTGTCTGTGGCTGCTTTTGCTCTGTGGCAGAGTTGAGTAGTTAAGACACAGACTGTACAGCTTGCAAAGCCTAAAATATTTACTTTGTCACCAGGCTAGGACCAGAGAGGCAAATAGGGCCCCCAGGATGCACTCACTCTCAGGAGAGAGGCACTTACTCTTGGGGCAATGATGGGTTCAAATGTGTACGGCACTCACCTGTCCAGTAGACGCTTGTGTCAGTTTGGCCTGGGAGGAACAGATGCAATAAAAGAATTGGATGTGCAAGAGATTTATTGGAGGAAATGCCTATGGAGAGGAAGAGGAAGAAGCAGCAGGAGGAGGTGTGTGCTCGGGGAGAGGAGTCATCAGACCCACATGCAGGTCTGGCCACTGTGACAGGAGAGAGGGACAGAAGATCCTATAGGAGGAGCCTCACAGTGCAGAGCTGTTCTGTTTCAGCACTGGCCCACACGGAGCCGAAGAGCAAGACTGACGGTAGAGGAGTCCCACAGTGAGCAGGAGTGGCCTGAATCTAACACCCCTGCTTCAGCAGGAACGTCCAGGTGGGTCCACAGGTGCCACTGCTGGAGGCTGTCACCTGAATACATGTATCACAGAAAGTCCTCTTGAAGAGACATTTGAGCGGTACATCTCCATCCACCACAGGGCTTATAATATTTGCCTCTGTGATTTGAGGTGTGTGGTGAACACTGTGGTTATTTTCTCCAAACCATCACACCTCTGATTTTCGGCTTGGGAGAGATTGATTCCATTTTGGACTAAGGCAATCAGGGGTCGGTCATTCTGGGCCATAGTGGTGCATGGATGGTTCAATCAGAATGAACTTTAGGACTTTTATTAAGTGGGTGGAGTTTGTAGCAGGTTCTCTCTCCTTGGATATGAACAAGGAAGCATGTAATCATGGCTGTTGCTGGGTTAGTCAAGAATGCTTTCAGCTAAAAGTATCCAAAATACCTGATTGGAGTAGTCTGTTACAGTTAAAGAACAAGCGGATCAGAGATGCAAGGTTGCTGGCATTAGTTCAATGGTTTTGAGGGAATATCCACTTGGCCTCATCACTGCAGCAGCTCCATCCTCACGCATTCATATTCAGCGGCAGGGGGTAAAGTGGCAAAAGGCACCTGGCATTATTTCTCCTCACGTGCCTTCCGGCCCTCCTCCCATCAGGGATGAATAAGTATCATTCTCAGACACCTCAGAACCATGACTGGGTTAAACACTGACATCTAATGCAGACCGTGGACCCATGTTCCCTGAATCAGGGAATCTCTACACATAAAACAAAAGTAGGGTTCCACCTAGTGTGCAGGTTCCAAGGAGGTGGAAAAATAGCTTCTGGAAGGGCAACACACAGAACTAGCACTTAGTTATCTTACAAGGCCAGCCTGAGGATGAAGCTGACACACAGAGGTAGAGCTGGGAAAACAGAGAAGTGGAGCCAGAGCCCCCATCAAACCACACAATGATGTTCACTCTATGTCATGAATTTTCTGTTATGTGAACCAATGTAACCCTTTGGCGGTCCAGTAAGTTTTAATTGGTTTCCTCATTCCTGCCTCTGAAGAATTCTAGTTAACTGAAGGAAACAAAGGTCTCTTTGTCTTTAGACTTTCTAAAGTTGAAAATAAAGCGGGTTGGGTTGTATTTGTTAAGATGCTTTGAGTTATAAGTTGCAAACAAACAAAAAAATTCCTAACTCAAAGTGACTAAATGGTAATGAAACACATGATCTCTTCTAGCAGGAAATCTAAAAGTAGGGCAGCATGCAAGAATTCAGCAGCTCAAGAACATCATCAAGAAATGAGATTCTTTCTGTCTCTCCACTCTGCAATCAGCATCAACTTCAGCCTAAGGCAAAGATGGCTGTCACTGGCAATGGAAGCTACATCTAAGAGGAGAGAGAAAAAGCACAGAACCCAAGGTTTCTCTTCAGTTTGATAGGATCCACCTGGACCAACAACACATGAAAAAAATGGAGAAGCAGCAGGGATGAGATTTGGGAATAGCTGATAATGTACGTATATACATGTGCATGCACACACACATAGACACATATCTATGTAGCTAGTGGCCTATTTCTTCAGTTTAGAATAAATATAGTCTTAAGTACCACTTTCATCATCATAATTACATAAACTAATAACTGCTAAGTGTTTACCATATGCCAGGCGTTCTTCTAAATATCTGTACATGCACCATCCATTAACTGCCCTTTGAGGCTATTTTCATCATCCCTGCTGTATAGAGGAAGCAACTGAAGGCACAGAAATGTTAAGTAATTTTGACAAAGTCACACAGCTAGTAAGTGGCAGAGCTGATATTTGATTGCAGGAAATTTGAGTACAAGTTTTAGTTTCAAACAGTCCTGGATTTGGGTCCTTGGCTCTGTTATTTTCTGGCTGTGCAACCTTGCGCAAGTCACTTCCACCTCTTCAAGCTTCACGTTCCTCCTCCATGCAATGAATCAGATGATAGATCATGATCCACATCATGGATATGCTCATCACTGTGCTGGAGTTCTCCAAGACCACCCTACGATTCTTCATTAAAAGGACTCAGAACTCAGAAAAGCTGTTTTACTTATGGTTATAGCTCATTACAGTGAACAGATACACATTAAAATCAGGAAAAGGAGTACAGTGCAGACATAAGCTTCCAGTTATCCTCTCTCAGTTGGAATCTCCAGACAATGCTTAATCCTCCCAGCAATGACGTGGAGCAATATGCACAGAGTACTGCCAACCAGGGAAGCTCATCTGAGCCTTGGTGTCCAGGGCTGCTGTTGCAGGTTGGTAATGTAGGCATGGAGTACCCACATGGCTGACCATAGTCACTCAGGCTCAGGCTCCAGCCCAAGGACAAACTGATGGAGTGTGGCCCAAGGCTGCCACCATCAATCACATCATTAACATAAACTCTCTGGGGTGACCCAAGGCCCTAGCTATGCAAAGTCACTCTTATCAAGTAGGATATTCTGAGGATTTAGAGGTTATCTCCCAGAAGCCAGAGAAGGGCCAGTCCTTTCTTTGGGATACGAAAGATTTGAACAACCCAGGCCTGCTAGTTAACCCTTTACTGCATAATCAGATCACATGAAATTTGTAAAATGTAATCAGTAACATTTGTCTCCTGGCAATCACTCGGTTCTCTCCTTTTACCCCCATCTCCATAGCCAGAAAGCAGCATTTAGCAATTAAAGACTTGAGAGGATCTATCCAGTTTCAACTCATTGATTACCCTTATTCAGAGATTAATACTATTCCTGGTCCCACAACTCATAAACATCAATAAATTGCAATATTTTGAAATCTCAGAACCAAGCGCTTTTAAAAGGGAAGATTCCTCAAAAGTCATAGCCCTGGGCAGAGTTCGCAGCTCCCCACAACTGGGGCACCTGCCAGATGCTGGTGGGGGACCCCGACGAGCCCAAGGAGATGGGAAGAACCCCCAAGTGAACCAGTAGGACATGGGGGGACTAAGGGGGGAGGAGAAGTGGAGATCAGATAGGACTGGCGCCCCTGAGGGGTGGCTGAGAGGGGGGAGGGGTTCCCACACCTGGAGGGACCCTCAGGGGCTCAGATCGGGGTTGGGGGAACAGGCCCAGCGTTTCTCCTGCCCAATCAGCTGGGGAAGTCTGCCCAGCTCTTGGGCCAGGTCCTACACCCTCAGAGGTCCCCTCCAGGCTGGGTTGGTCCTGGGGGCGTAGGAGGCAGGCCTGGGAGATTCAGGAGAGGCAGGCAGGAGGGGCCTTCCAGGACCAGAGGAGCAAGAGAGGAGTGGAGGGTGTTTACCCCACCCACTTGAGCCCAGGAAGCCTGTTGGGCTCCCAAGTGGGGTACCCTTCCCTCTGAGACCAGAGGTGGGAGGCATATCTGGGCCCCTTCTGTTCTGTTGAACCTAAGCCCACCCCCACACCTCTTGGGCCTTTTCCAGGCCTGTGGGTCCTAAGTATAGGCCCCTCCCACCACCCAAACCTCACTCCTGCTTAGGCCCCAGCCTCCACAGCCAGGGCCTTTTCCACCTTTTTTTTTTCCTCCTCCTCTTTTTTACTACTGTAGCTCTGCTTTACCTTCCGGTTGTTGTTTCATCTATGTTTTTAGTTTTATATTTTTTCTAACATAGCTGTTACTTTCCTAGTCTAATTTTATTTTTCACTTTGTTATTGTCCTTTTTTTTTGCTGCCCTGAGCAGCTTGCGAGATCTTGGTTCATGAGCCAGGGGTCAGGCCAAAGCTCTTGCAGTGGGAGCTCTGAGTCCAAATCACTGCACTAACAGAGAACCTCAGAACCCAGAATATTTATCGGAGTGAGGTCTCCCAGATGTCCTCATCTCAGCACCAAGACCCAGCTCTACCCAACAGCCTACAAACTCCAGTGTTGGAAGCCTCAGGCCAAACAACCAGTAAGACAGGAACACAACCCCACTCATAAAAAAAGAAAAAAAAAAAAAGAGACAGCAAAAAAATATGTCACAGATGAAGGAGCAAGGTAAAAACCTACAAGACCAAATAAATGAAGGGGAAATAGGCAACCTACCTGAAAAAGCATTCAGAGTAATGACAGTAAAGATGATCCAGAATCTCAGAAATAGAATGGAGGCACGGATTGAAAAAATATGAGAGACATTTAACAAAGATCTAGAAGAACTAAAGAATGAACAGAGATGAACAACACAATAACTGAAATGAAAAATACAATAGAAGGAATCAATAACAGAATAACTGAGGTGGAAGAATGAATAATTGAGCTGGAAGACAAAATTGTGGAAATAACTGCTGAGGAGCAGAATAAAGAAAAAAGAATGAAAAGAATTGAAGACAATCTCAGAGACCTCTGGGACAACACTAAACACACCAACAGCAAATTATAGAGGTCCCAGAAGAAGAAGAGAAAAAGAAAGGATCTAAGAAGATATTTGAAGACATTATACTGGAAAAATTCCTGAATATGGGAAAGGGAATAGTCACCCAAGTCTAGGAAGCACAGAGAGTCCCAAATGGGATAAACCATAGGAGAAACACACCAAGACACATATTAATCAAACTAACAAAAATTAAATTCAAAGAAAAAATACTAAAAGCAGCAAGGGGGCTTCCCTTGTCGTGCAGTGATTGAGAGTCCACCTGCCGATGCAGGGGACACGGGTTCATGCCCCGGTCCAGGAAGATCCCACATGCCGCGGAGCGGCTAGGCCCGTGAGCCATGGCCGCTGAGCCTGCGCATCTGGAGGCTGTGCTCCGCAATGGGAGAGGCCACAACAGTGAGAGGCCCGCGTACCTCAAAAAAAAAAAAAAGCAGCAAGGGAGGGGCTTCCCTCGTGGCACAGTGGTAAAGAATCGGCCTGCCAATGCGGGGGACAGGGGTTCAATCCCTGGTCCGGGAAGATCCCACATGCCATGGAGCAACTAGGCCCATGTGCCACAACTACTGAGCCAGTGCTCTAGAGCCCACGAGCCCCAGCTACTGAGCCCATGTGCCACAACTACTAAATCCCATGCACCTAGAGCCTGTGCTCTACAACAAGAGAAGCCACCACAATGAGAAACCTGCGCACTGAAACAAAGAGTAGCCCCCACTCACTGCAACCAGAGAAAAGCCCACGCACAGTAACAAAGACCCAACACAGCCAAAAAAAAGGCAGCAAGGGAAAAACAAAAAATAACAGACAAGGGAATCCCCATAAGGTTATCAGCTTATTTTTCAGCAGAAACTCTGCAGGCAAGAAGGGAGTGTCAGGATATACTAAAAGTGATGAAGGAGAAAAATCTACAGCCAAAATTACTCTACCCATCAAGGATCTCATTCAGATTGGATGGAGAAATCAGAAGCTCTTCAGACAAGCAAAAGCTAACAGAATTCAGCACCACTGAACCAGCTTTAATACAAAGGGTAAAAAAAAACTTCTCTAGGCAGGAAACACAAGGGAAAAAAAGACTCACAAAAAGAAACCCAAAAAAATTAAGAAAATAGTAATAGGAACATACATATTGATAATAACCTTGAATGTAAATGGATTAAATGTCCCAACCAATGTAAACTGATACAGCCACTATGGAGAACAGTATGGAGGTTCCTTAAAAAACTACAAATAGAGCTACCATATGACCCAGCAATCACACTACTGGGCATATACCCTGAGAGAAACATAATTCAAAAAGAGTCATGTACCAAAATGTTCATTGCAGCTCTATTTACAATAGCCAGGACATGGAAGCAACCTAAGGGTCCATGATCGGATGAATGGATAAAGAAGATGTGGCACATATATATATATACAATGGAATATTACTCAGCCATAAACAGAAAAGGAATTGAGATACTTGTAGTGAGGTGGATGGACCTAGAGTCTGTCATACAGAGTGAAGTAAGTCAGAAAGAGAAAAACAAATACCATATACTAACACATATATATGGACTCTAAGGGAAAAAAAAAAAAAGGTCATGAAGAACCTAGGGGTAAGATGGGAATAAAGACATAGACCTACTAGAGAATGGACTTGAGGATATGGGGAGAGGGAGGGTAAGCTGTGACAAAGTGAGAGAGTGGCATGGACATATATACACTACCAAACGTAAAATAGATAGCTAGTGGGAAGCAGCCGCATAGCACAGGGAGATCAGCTCAGTGGTTTGTGACCACCTACAGGGGTGGGATAGGGAGGGTGGGAGGGAGGGAGATGCAAGAGGGAAGAGATATGGGAACATATGTACATGTATAACTGATTCACTTTGTTATAAAGCAGAAACTAACACACCATTGTAAAGCAATTATACTCCAATAAAGATGTTAAATAAAAAGAAATGCCCCAACCAAATGACACAGACTGGCTAAATGGATACAAAAAGAAGACCCATATATGTGCTGTCTACAAGAGACCCACTTCAGACCTAGGGACACATACAGACTGAAAGTGAGGGGATGGAAATAGATATTCCATGCAAATGGAAATCAAAAGAAAGCTGGAGTAGCAATTCTCATATCAAACAAAATAGACTTTAAAATAAAGACTACTACAAGAGACAAAGAAGGAAACTACATAAGGATCAAGGGATCAATCCAAGAAGAGACATAACAATTGTAAATATTTTTGCACCCAACATAGGAGCACCTCAATACACAAGGCAAATGCTAACAGCCATAAAAGGGGAAATCAACAGTAACACAATAATAGTAAGGGACTTTAATACCCCACTTTCACCAATGGACAGATCATCCAAAAATGAAAATAAATAAGGAAACACAAGCTTTAAATGACACATTAAACAAGATGGACTTGATTGATATTTATAGGACATTCCATCCAAAAACTACAGAATACACTCTCTTCTCAAGTGCTCATGGAACCTTCCCCAGGATAGACCATATCTTGGGTCACAAATCAAGCCTTGATAAATTTAAGAAAATTGAAATCGTATCAGGTATCTTTTCCGACCACAACGCTATGAGACTAGATATCAATTACAGGAAAAAAAATGTAAAAACAACAAATACATGGAAGCTAAACAGTGCACTGCTAAATAACCAAGAGATCACTGAAGAAATCAAAGAAGAAATTAAAAAGATACATAGAAACAAATGACAGCAAAAACACAAGGACCCAAAATCTATGAAACGCAGCAAAAGCAGTTCTAAAAGGGAAGTTTATAGCAATTCAATCTCACCTCAAGAAACAGGAAAAATCTCAAATAAACAATCTAATCCTACACCTAAAGCAACCAGAGAAAGAAGAACAAAGAAAACCCAAAGTTAGTAGAAGGAAAGAAATCATAAAGATCAGAGCAGAAATAAATGAAATAGAGACAAAGAAAACAATAGCAAAAATTAATAAAACTAAAAGCTAGTTCTTGAGAAGATAAACAAAATTGATAAATCCTTAGCCAGATTCATCAAGAAAAGAACGGAGAGGACACAAATCAATAAAATTCGAAATGCAAAAGTAGAAATCACAACTGACACCACAGAAATACAAAGGATTATAGGAGACTACTACAAACAATTTATGCCAATAAAATGGACAACCATGAAGAAATGGACAAATTCTTGGAAATGTACAATTTTTCAAGACTGAACCAAGAAGAACTAGAAAATATAAACAGACCTACCACAGGAAATGAAATTGAAACTGTAATTAAAAATCTTCCACCAAACAAAAGCCCAGGACCAGGTGAATTCTATCAAACATTTAGAGAAGAGCTAACACCAATCCTTCTGAAACTCTTCCAAAAAAATTGCAGAGGGAGGAACACTCCCAGATTCATTCTATGAAGCCACCATCACCCTGATACCAAAACCAGAAAAAGATATCACAAAAAAGGAAAATTATAGACCAATATCACGGATGAACATAGATGTAAAAATCCTCAACAAAATACTAGCAAACAGAATCGAACAACATATTAATAGGATCATACACCATGATCAGGTGGAATTTATCCCAAAGATGCAAGGATTCTTCAATATACACAAATCAATCAATGTGATACACCACATTAACAAATTAAGGAATAAAAACCATATGATCATCTCAATAGATGCAGAAAAAGCTTTTGACAAAATCCAACACCCATTTATGATAAAAACCCTCTAGAAAGTAGGCATAGAGGGAACTTACCTCAACATAACGAAGGCCATATATGACAAACGCACGGCCAGCATCCTTCTCAATGGTGAAAAACTGAAAGCATTTCCACTAAGATCAGGAACAAGACAAGGATGTCCACTCTCGCTGCTCTTATTCAACATAGTTTTGGAACTCCTAGCCACAGCAACCAGAGAAGAAAAAGCAATAAAGGAACCCAAATCTGAAAAGAAGAAGTAAAACAGTCACTGTTTGCAGATGGCATGATACTATACATAGAAAATCCTAAAGATGCCATGAGAAAACTACTAGAACTAATCAATGAATTTGGTAAGGTTGCAGGATACAAAATTAATGCACAGAAACCTCTGGCATTCCTCTACACTAACAACAAAAAATCTGAAAGAGAAATTAAGGAAACAATCTCATTTACCATCACAACAAAAAGAATAAAATACCTAGGAAAAAACCTACCCAAGGAGGTGAAAGACTTGTACTCAGAAAACTGTAAAACACTGATGAAAGAAGTCAAAGATGACATAAACAGATGGAGAAATATACCATGCTCTGGGATTGGAAGAATCAATATTGTGAAAAAGACTATACTACCCAAAGCAATCGACAGAATCAATGCAATCCCTATCAAACTACCAATGGCAGTCTTCACAGAATTAGAACAAAAAAGTTTACAGTTTGTATGGAAACACAAAAGACCCCGAATAGCCAAAGCAATCTTGAGAAAGAAAAGCGGAGCTGGAGTAATCAGGCTCCCTGTCTTCAGACTATACTACAAAGCTACAGTAATCAAGACAGTATGGTACTGGCACAAAAATAGAAATATAGATCAATGGTACAGGATAGAAAGCCCAGAGGTAAACCCACGCACCTATGGTCAACTTATCTATGACAAAGGAGGCAAGGATATACAATGGAGAAAAGACAGTCTCTTCAATAAGTGGTGCTGGGAAAACTGGACAGGTACATGTAAAAGAAAGAAATTAGAACACTCCCTAACACCATACACAAAAATAAATGCAAAATGGATTAAAGACCTAAATGTAAGGCCAGGCACTATAAAACTCTTAGAGGAAAACATAGGCAGAACACTTTTTGACATAAATCACAGCAAGATCTTTTTTGACCCACCTCCTAGAGTAATGGAAATAAAAACAAAACTAAACAATGGGACCTAATGAAACTTAAAAGCTTTTACACAGCAAAGGAAACCATAAACAAGACAAAAAGACAGCCCTCAGAATGGGAGAAAATATTTGCAAGTGAAACCACGGACAAAGGATTAATCTCCAAAATATGCAAATAGCTCATGGAGTTCAATATCAAAAAAACAAACAATTCAATTACAAAATGCGTGGAAGACCTAAACAGACATTTCACCAAAGGAGACATACAGATGGTCAAGAGGCACATGAAAAGATGCTCAACATCACTAATTATTAGAGAAATGCAAATCAAAACTACAATGAGGTATCACCTCACACTGGTCAGAATGGCCATCATCAAAAAATCTAGAGACAGGGGCTTCCCTGGTGGTGCAGTGGTTGGGAGTCCGCCTGCCAATGCAGGGGACATGGGTTCGTGCCCCGGTCCGGGAGGATCCCACGTGCTGCGGAGCGGCTGGGCCCGTGGGCCATGGCCGCTGGGCCTGCGTGTCTGGAGCCTGTGCTCCACAGCGGGAGAGGCCACAGCAGTGAGAGGCCCGCGTACTGCAAAAAAAAAAAAAAAAAAAAACTAGAGACAATAAATGCTGGAAAGGGTGTAGAGAAAAGGGAACCCTCCTGCACTGTTGGTGGGAATGTAAATTCATAAAACCACTATGGAAAATAGTATGGAAGTTCCTTAAAAAACTAAAAATAGAACTACCATATGACCCAGCAATCCCACTACTGGGCATATACCCTCAGAAAACTATAATTCAAAAAGAGACATGTACCCCAATGTTCACTGCAGCACTATTTACAATAGCCAGGACATGGAAGCACCCTAAGTGTCCATCGACAGATGAGTGGATAAAGAAGATGTGGTACATATATAGAATGGAATATTACTCAGCCATAAAAAGAAATGCAATTGAGTTATTTGTAGTGAGGTGGATGGACCTAGAGTCTCTCATACAGAGTGAAGTAAGTCAGAAAGAGAAAAATAAATACCGTATTCCAACACATATATATGGAATCTAAAAAAAAAAAAAAGGTACTGATGAACCTAGTGGCAGGGCAAGAATAAAGACATAGACATAGGGAATGGACTTGAGCACACAGGGTGGGGGGGTTGGGTAGGCGGAAGCTGGGGCAAAGTGAGAGTAGAATCGACATATATACACTACCCTATGTAAAATAGTTAGCTAGTGGGAAGCAGCAGCATAGCACATGGAGATCAGCTCAGTGCTTTGCAATGACCTAGAAAGGTGGGATAGGGAGGGTGGGAGGGAGGCTGAAGAGGGAGAGGATATGGGGTTATATGTATGCGTATGGCTGATTCATTTTGTTGTACAAAAGAAACTAACACAGTGTTGTGAAGCTTTTATACTCCAATAAAGATTAAAAAAAAAAAAGTCACAGCACTTATCATAGCAAGAAATGTCAATGGTTTGGGGTTACACTTTATGATGCTACATCAGACTGGTTCCTTTTGAAGTCAGATTATCTCTTTCATTGTATTCAGAAATATGTGGACAGATCAAGGTAGTTATTTTTCTGTTTGCACTTCTATGCCAGTACTCTCAAAGGTTTTTTGACTGCACACCTACTTCTAAAATAACTTTGGTCTCTCCCCTCCAATTTATGTGTATTAATTATAAATTACATGCACCTATACTACTGTACTAATATAATACATGTATGATGACAATTATACTCTCAATAAAAATCTTAAGAGGATGAAACTGAAAAGTAAATGTAAATAGAAGTTCTAATACTGTCTTCCTTTACTTGAGTGGATCATCTTGTGAAACCCTTGGGGTACATGTCTCCAACGTGGATATCGTTATTCTCCACATGGGAACCACACCACAATTCCTTTATGTCACGCTATCCTGGTTAGCCTGGGCCTCTCTGAGGTCCTCACTTTAGTATTATGGCAACAGCATTGAATTATGGAGAATATTACTTGATAAGGGAGGAGAAAGAATCGATATGTAGGAAATAACCCAAAGCAATGGAATGCTAAACTGTGTGTCAAGGGGATTAGAGGTTGAAGGCAATCTCCAGGTGTTGGATTTATTGGACTAGGGTAGTCAGGAAGGGTCCACGAAAGAGGGAGAATATGACTGGCTTTTAAGATGGATGGAACTGGGTTGGAAGATGGAAGCATAAAGTGAGCAAAGCCCTGGAGGAAGGATTAAATGTGATCAAAACTGGGGAGAATGTGAGACCAGCCCAGCTGGAAGACACAACCCAGGCCAACCTTGAAGCTCTTGAGCCTTTCTCCCATTAGGCCACTAAAGTGATTCAATCTGGTTTCTTTCCTAATTCTCAGGAGCTCCAGAGGCTGAAAGCTGTCCTCTCGAGCCTCATCTGTCAAGGTAACTAAGGACTGTCCATAGTTCTCAGAGGTCAGCTCCTTGCAAACTCCTTTCTGAGCTTTGTAGCCTCTGGCTGGCTTTCAGGCTCTCCCCTGAGAAGTCATCAAACCCAGGCTTCCTCTAGGTAGAACTAAGCTGTAGGTGATGGAAAGGGAGTTTTTGACAGGATTAGGACCTCCCTGCATGGTAAGCAATTTGTGTTTTCAAATTAAAAGTCCTGACAGTAAGCTATGTAGTGTCTTGTGCTGTGTGCAGTTTTCATTTAAAACGTGTGTGGGGCTAAGGTTGAAATAAGATTTCACTGATACATCAACTCTCTCAGTCAGGTTCACTTGGGATCATGTCTCGAGAACGCGCCCTCTCCTGTGAGTGGGTCTGAAGGAAGATCACTGAGAAGAGAGCGAGGATGGTGGGTGGTGTGGCAGGAAGCATGAGTTAATGGAGTTAAAAATTAATCGGTGTGTGTGTGGTAACAGGAAAAATGAAAGGAACAGATGTTGAGAAGAGGCCAGTTGCCAGCACACAGGGATGGATGGTCTGTCTCTCTGCCAGGGCTCAATCCGAGCTCCAGGGAGAAATGGTTTTGCTGCCTCAAGGTCTTAATGGAACATTAGTCAGGGCTGTGGGGACTACGTCTTTGCCAAGGAGACGTCATCTCAGACCAGAATTCAGAGAGGCAGGGGAAGTGTGGGACTCTGCCCCTTATATGCTGTTTCAGACAGACAACTTCCAGGCTTGTGTGCTCTCGTAGCACCTTCACGAAAGCAAAACTCAAGGAGCCTGTGGTTTTCTCTCAACACTCATTCTGAGTGATCGCTGACACATTATAAGCCACTGAATCTCCAGATTCAATCCAGCCACAAAACAGGACTCGGGCTGCGCCGGTTATCCTTTACAGAATTACAGCCTGTTAGGACACTGGGGCTTCTGCAGAGATAGGTTTCCATGCATAATTCTGTTCATTCATTAAGTCACAACAAGGATACAGTGAGTGCTCCTACTGTACTTTGTGGCTACGTACCAGAAATATATCAGTGAACAGAACAAACATTTCTGCCCTCATGGAGCTTACATTCCAGTGGGAGAAGATAATCAATAAACAATATTCATAACAAGTAAATTATATATTATGATGGAAGGGACGTGTGCTATGGATGGAAAGAAAAAGTAAAACAGAGTAAAAGGGATAGGGAATGCCAGGGCTGGAAGTGAATGACAATTTTAAATTGACTAGTCAGGGCAAGCTTCTTCATTAAAGGGGGTATATGGATATTAGGGGGAAGAGTATTTAAGGTAGTGGCAACAGCCAGTGTAAAAGCCCAACGTTGGGAGGTACATGAGCAGAATGAGCAAAGGAGAGAATAGTAGCAAATTAGGTCAGAGAAGAATGGGGCCAGAGCACCAAGGACCTTGTAGACCATTGTAAGGGCTTTGGCTTTTAGTCCAAGTGAAATGGGAGCCATTGCAGCGTTTTGAGCAGAGGAAGGACATGATCTGACATGTTTTGAAATGATGTCTCTGATTGCAGTGTTAAGATAAGGGGCAGTTATAGACACAGGCAGATGCTTTAGGAGGTTACTGCAGTGATGCAAGGAAGAGATGATGATGGCTTGGACCAAGGTAGGAAGAAACAATTGGATTCGAGACATATTCTTTTGAGACTGTCCTCCTCTTATGTTTGAGCGTCCTAAAGTATAAGCTACTGCATGGCCTTCACCATGTGTGAGTGACTCACTCTATCTTGAATTTCCCAAACATGCTTTTTCATATAACACTCGTTATGATTAATCTTGGAAAATGTTGTTTTAATGTCTAAGCCTCGGGGTGAAGATGGGTAACTGGCATCCACAGGCTACATCTGGTATAAAGCTTTTTGTTTCTGTAAAAACTGAACTAGCATTCTAAGAACAAGAGATTCACATAAAAATCTGAATTCCCAGTTAGCTTCATTTAAAAAATCAGGAAGTTGGGCTGCCCTGGTAGCGCAGTGGTTGAGAGTCTGCCTGCCAATGCAGGGGACACGGGTTCGTGCCCCGGTCCAGGAAGATCCCACATGCCGCGGAGTGGCTGGGCCCGTGAGCCATGGCCACTGAGCCTGCGCGTCCAGAGCCTGTGCTCCGCAACGGGAGAGGCCACAACAGTGAGAGGCCCGCATACCACAAAAAAAACAAAAACAAAAACAAACAAAACAACAAAAAAATCAGGAAGTTGGCAATACATTTTCTTATGGCAACCATCACCTGGAATTGAGTAACTATTCCCATTGTGTCCTTCAATTCCCCGCAGTCCCTACTTGGCCTCTTTCATATGTTGACATTACTTGCTTAGACCATGTAAGCATTGGGGTTTATGAAATGGCCCTAGTCCAGGGGGAGTTCTGAGGAAGAGAAGGAGGAAGAACAGGGCTATGGGTCAAGACCACAGAAACTACTGGGCCATTAGTCTCGGACTGTGGGACACTCAAGCAGACGAAGAAGTTTAAAGCTCTTCTGTCTAAACAAATACCCTCTTTAGATTTTCTCTATGGGCATGTTTGTCTCTCTTCCTCAGTGGCTCTGTCCCCTCTCACACAGTGGTGTGATGAATGAAACCAGGCCTCTTCCAGCTTGTGGGAAGACTGCTTCTCTCCTGTAGAGAGCCCAGTGGGTCCAAGGAGGGCTTCAGGTACTAGGACCCATGGAGTGGGTGGCAGAGGCCACATGCTCTAGTCTTTAGGGGGAAGACTGCTCTCTCTTGCTTTTGTATCTACCATTTTCTGCCTTTTCTTGCCTTCTGACTAGTAAGAATTGGAGGGGCAACACTAGTAAGAAGTTCTAAGTGACAGACTTGAGCCACCGGCCTTGGGCAACCCCCCTGCCCAGCTCTCCAGGGCCAGGGGCTCCATGGAGGCTGTGGGACCAATTTTCTCTAGTCATGAAACATGTGCATCTGCTTAGTTTCCCTTGTAAACCTAGAGTGTCTGTAAACAAGTGTTCAAAGACATGGTGACTTGAGGCTCTCGCCACCTTTCTTTACATAAGAGGTATGTGGCCCTCAACTGAGAGTGCTTAGTCAATGCGAAATATTTCAAAAGGCCTTATTTCTGAATTTATTAGGAAAATGCAAGGAAAGACTCATTCTTTCCCCTCTCCTCTTGTTATGGATCCTGAGGATGGAGCAAAAAGGTCTACCTTACCCATTTTACAAAACAACCTCAAGCACACGCTGTCTTCCATGACCCTTACCAAAATCATCCACACTCTTGATGAGGCCTGAAATTCCAATAGTCTTTCATTCCACAGTTAAAAATAAGACTCAAAATGCAAACTGCAGAAACACCATCCTCTAGTACTGCTGCTCCTATTAAGGTCTCAGGGAAGCATGGAGAAGGCACAGGTGATAAGAGAAAGAATCCAGGTGTGTTTACCCTTCATCACATAATGAGAATCAAGCAATTTCTTGGTCTAGGCTGGACTCAGAGGAGGACATATTCACAAAAGTTTTATAGCATCTCATCTTTTCCTAAGTCCCATCCTCCCATCACCATGGCAACCCACATGTTACAAAGGCAGGTGAAGAAGTTTGTGAATCTTAGCTCCTTGACCTTCAGGCCTCTTTAAGTTTTATTCTGTGCTTTTGAAGAGCATAAGTTACCTAACTTGTACATTGCAGGGAAGAGGATTTCTATGGAGGATGTAAGAAATAGAACTTCTAAATATTTAGCTGGAAATAGCAGGAGAGCCTTCACACTAATGACTGGCCACTCAAGGCTATTGCACCAAGAGAAGAAGATGTCAGGCCCCTAACTGAGAATGGCTACGGGGAGAGAACTAAAATGCTTATGACTCATCTAAGTTCGCTCCAGTCTTGTTCAAATGTTAGACCTTCTTATCATTAAAGTTTACCTTTGCGGGCTAAACTTATTGCACATAAGCAGAAATACATGAGAAAAGTGATGCGTGCACACACACACACACACACACACACACACACGTACAATCTAATTCTCACTAAGGTAGAAATGACTGACTCGAGATCATTCCAGGAGAACCCAGTTTTTTTTTTTTTTTTTTGGCGGTACGCGGGCCTCTCACTGCTGTGGCCTCTCCCTGCTGTGGCCTCTCCCATTGCGGAGCACAGGCTCCGGACGCGCAGGCTCAGCGGCCATGGCTCACGGGCCCAGCCGCTCCGCGGCATGTGGGATCTTCCCGGACCGGGGCACGAACCCGTGTCCCCTACATCGGCAGGCAGACTCTCAACCACTGAGCCACCAGGGAAGCCCGAGAACCCAGTTTTAAACAGAGGAAAGAGAACACCAAATCTAAGAGCAGAGGTGAACACAATGGAGCAAAGAAAATCAACTAACTAGAAAAGTTAGTAGGCGATAGGTACAGAAGAATGCTGGAGTATAGCATTTAAACAGTTTGCTTTTAGATGTATGAATTACACCTGAGTCTAGAGTGCAATGGGAAGGTCAAGCTGTAGGGATGGTCTTTGCTCTCACAAAGGAGTTTACATAGTGAGTTTGATAGAGTTTTAAATTCTAATGCATGTCTTGATTCTGGGTGAAATTTCAGAATTTCACCGTTCTGGTTCAAATGGGTCTCAGCATTAAATCATTCCTGGTATGAGGCAAGTCCATTCAATGTGGTTCCCAGATGCCCCTTAACAAGCTCTAATTTGAGCCAGGTGCTCAGGCACGGTCACCTCCCTGTACTCAACTAAGTCTGAGCTGTTGCCTGAATGGCATGTCCATTTTTCTAAGCCCGAAGAAGCATACGGTCAATGCATTATTGCTAACGGTAATTAGTGGCCCTGCTGAGGTCTGGTGCTTTCTCCCGGCTCCTGCACAGAGCCACATTTGTTGCTGCCCACAGCCAAAGAACTGCTTCTTTTTTTTTCAATCGTTTGAAATCTGAAGAGGGATTTAGACCTCAGGAAGTGAATGACAAAATGCACGTTGTACCCTTGTAAGTGGTTGGAGCCCCTGAGATTCTAGTGTTCTCATCACTGACACAAGGACACAACATGCCAAACGAGGAGAAAGACTCTGCTTCAGCAGAGAGGCAATTCCCGTGGACAGCCTGCTGTTCTCCAATAATAGCTCCGAAACGGAGAAACAGGAAAACAAGATCAGCCATTCCGGAAATCAAAAGGAGATGGAGTGGAGGGTGAGGAGGGATGAGACAGCAAACATATGGAAGAGTTTTCAGTTATGGAGGAAGGAAGCCAAACACGGGGGCCATTATTTCAATTTTCTTCAGTTTTCAGCCTTAAGAGATGCCCAGGAAATACTTTATGCTAATTCTCTTTTCTTAAAAAGCTGAAAAATCTTTCAAAACTAGAGAGAAGTAATTGTGGCTTACAGCTGGTTTGGTGGTTTTTTTCCCTGTCCTTCAAAATAACCTGCCTTTTTTTTCTACCTGGGAGTTAACTAGTTCAAATTCGATTCATGAGTGACAATTTCACTAAAATAATCTGAAACTATTTGCTATGAGGAAATTCTTATGAAGCTAAAGACTGCATGGGAGCCGTTTATACAACACTGGATTCATTCACTTTAGAAATCCTGAACACATAGAGGATACCTTCTATTAAGAGGATCACTCTGGACTTTTATAAATTTCCACAGTGCTTCTTGGCCTATCTTCACCTTTTTGTCAGTAGCATTCTCTGTAGAGAAGCAATTTAGCGGAAAACAATAAACAGATCAGAATTTAAAGCAACTCTTTTATTTGTATAAGCCTTACATGGTTTCTGACTATTTCAATCAACATAGCCTAAAATTTTCATGGGGATAAACATCCTTTTGTAATATTTTTCTGACAAAAACTTTCATACTTTTCAAAAATTACATTAATTAATACTCATAGCCATCAAGGTGAAAATTGTACTAGTTCTATTACGGAGTCATTTTAATCACTTAATAAACATAATGTGTTGATTGTTTCCTTGGATAGCAAGACAAGCCAATCAAAATAACAGAGTAGAAAATAATCTCAGGCAAATAGACCCCATCATCTCTTCATACACAAGTTTGTGAGTGTATGTTTGTGCATGCAAGGTACATTTTAAAGTAAGTTTTAATTCTCCCAAAATGTCACTTTTGAAACAAAGCAAGATTAAAGGTGAAAATTTGAGAAATTAAATCTTAGCAATAGTTCTATCTTTAGTAATAGTACCACCTTTTAAAACACAGTGTTGCTTGGAAAAGAGTTCGCCTAACCTCATCTTCATCTTAAAATTTAGGTATTTAAATTAAATATGCCTATTCCTCGGTACATATACCAGGATCACAAAAGCCATCGTATCGTTTGCCACAATCAAGAAATAAATATATCATTGTCACAAGTAATAAGGAAAACTGAGATGCTTACAGTCCCTTGGCAATGAAATCCCTTGTATGCGCCAGTTCCTTGTGGTATCGGAGTAAATCCTTTTAGAGAAATCTGTGGAGAACCACACCAATCCCCATAACCAGTGTCAAGGGAGCAGGTAGTGGAGCCATGGGGGCAGAGGTGCGGTTGGGAAAGGACGTCTGTTGCGGGAAACTAAGCAGAAGTTCTGGCTCCTCTTACAAAAGTGGACAACCCGACAACAAAGAGCACGCGTTCCTACCAGGAAATGCTGGGCTGGAGCCCTGCCCCCTTTAGACTTTTAGACAGTGTGCGCATTCTGTCTGCAGCGTTTCTCACACCTTGCCTGTTGCAGTCACTTGTGTTACCTTCCTCACAGCTGTAGGCACTTGAGTTGACTCTGACTTTATGGAACACGTGACCCAATACCCTTCACCTGGCAAAATTCTACCCGGCCTTAGGCGCCCTCATCTAGGAGCCTTCCCTGCTCCTCTGAAGACAAGCCTGGTGTCTGCCATTGCGCTTTTCACAGGGCCCTGTACCCTTCTCTGCCATTGGGCTTTTCATGTCACCTGAAGAGGACAGCTTAGTGTGTTTGCCACCCCAAGGTTTGTATATAGCCCCTACTCTCCGCCAGGTCCTGGAAGGATGCTGGAATAAGCATAACGTATTCTCCAAAAACATGAAAAGATAGAAGATGGGATAGGATAAGGGCTATATTCATTGTTCACTTAAGGAGATCAAGAAGGGCTTCGTGCAGTAATTGACATTGAAAGTGCTTTGTGGAGGTTTTCACAGGAAAAATGAGGCAAGGGATGTGTTCCAAAAGGAGGAGACAGAAATTGGAGGAGCATTTAAGGATCAGTGAGTTTATAGGGTGTGTCTGAGGCACAGGGAAGACCGGCAAGCAGGGTGGAGGAGTAGGCACTCGTATAAATAAATGAGAGCTCTTTGGGTTGCAGAGTGACATAATCAGTGCTGGACTGCGGTGACAAAGCAGGAGGAACCGGAGAGGAGAGACATAATGTGAAAAGGAGCAAGCATTTGTTGAGTGTGCCAGACCTGAGCTACATGCTTTTTATCTATGGTTTCTCTTATCCTCACAGCCCTGTGAAGAGGTTGCTAGGATTTTTGTTGTAATTTCAGAGGGGAAAGCTCAGACACAGCTGGTTAAGTAAATTGCCAAGCTCTCAATTTCTGTACACTTAACATCTTGCCCAGTGTTTGTTGTATGAGTACAGAAAAAAAGAAACAAATGGGGACTTCTCTGGTGGCGCAGTGGTTGAGAATCCGCCTGCCAATGCAGGGGACACGGGTTCGTGCCCCGGTCCGGGAAGATCCCACATGCCGCAGAGCCACTAAGCCCGTGCGCCACAACTACTGAGCCTGCGCTCTAGAGCCCGTGGGCCACAACTACTGAGCCCTCATGTTGCAACTACTGAAGCCCGTGTGCCTAGAGCCCGTGCTCTACAACAGGAGAAGCCACCGCAATAAGAGGCCAGCGCACTGCAGCGAAGAGTAGCCCCCGCTCACCCCAACTAGAGAAAGCCCCTGTGCAGCAACAAAGACCCAACACAGCCAAAAATAAAATTAAATAAATAAATTTAGAAGAAAGAAACGAATGAACAAACAAATGGATGGAGCTGGCACTGAATCAGTTCTGCCTCATGCTAAGCCCATTTCTTGCCTTCCACTGGCTGGAAGATATTCAGTAGGCAAGAACAGGCTCAGTAAAGGTCAGACCTTGGGTTGTGGTGCTGAGGGTGGATGGCGCAGCCAGCAGGAGAGGGGGCGGTGTGCTACAGACACAGCGTGGAGACGTCATTTCTAGGGAGGCCAAGCACCTGATTTTCCTGGTAAAACTGGGACAATACCAGACAAACCAGGACTGTTAGTTCTCCTAACTGGGAGCCCAGAGGTAAGAGTCCTATATTCCAAGGCAGAGGTTCCAGGACACCCAATGGAAAAGAAATAATGCTATAAGTGGACAGTGGTGGTTCTAAAACCACCAGCAGGCATCAGCGTCCCCTGGAGGGCTTGTTGAAACACAGAGTGCTTGATCCCACCGCCAGAGTTTCTGACTCGGTGGTGTGGGGTGGAAACTGAGGATGTGCATCTCTAACAGGTGATGCTACTGCTGCTGGCCTGGAATCACACTTTGAGAGATGCTGCTTTCCAGTTTACAAAGCTCTTCTGCAGCCTCAGCTCATTTGCTTCTCATGATGACCTTGCGGGGTGGGCTGGGACCACCGGGAAGGTCCGAGGATGACTGCTGGCCCGTGGAGCTGTCCGGTCTCAGACCAGAGAAAATTAGAAACAAATGTCAGACTAGACACTGCCTTGGAGTCAAGTCCCTGGGGGTTTCTGTGTACTTTCTTGTCAAAAGCAACCCTGTTGCTCTTATACCATATACATCCTTGCACCCCCAGAGAGCTTTTATGCACAGTGAATGCTATCCTGAAGTCCCAGAATTCATGAAGTCGGTCTCTTATAACTAGACAGAATCAGGAATGTCTTTCCTTTTCCTGCCATATGCTGTGCATTTCTTACCCTGTGATCCCGAGCAAATGGTTTCTTCTTTAAAAAATGTTATTTTATTGAAGTAGAGTTGATTTACGATGTTTTGTTAATTTCTGTTGTACAGCAAAGTAATTCAGTTATATATATATTCACTTTTATATATATGTGTATTCTTTTTCATATTCTTTTCCACTGTGGTTTATTACAGGATATTGAATATAGTTCCTGCTTCCCAAAAGTGCTCTTCCAGAAGCTGCCCTCTTCTGGTGTTTACAGAGATGCCCGGCTATAGGAAAGGAGCTATTCATTTGTAATTAACCGTTTTCCAAAAGCACCCCTAAATCTTTATCTGACAGTCCCTGGATTCAGCCAAAAGTTGCTTCCATTAGTTTTTAATGCTTAACTATTGAAGATGGTATATAGGCTACCAACTTTTACAAAAGAGATCAGAGGAAAAAAGCTTATTTTTACGTATTGCTTACAATTTACAAAGTCTTTCATAGGTCATGTCATGCTCAATCCATACAAAATCCCTCTGGGTATATTTCACGTTTCATAGATGAAGAGGATAAAGTGATGTATCTTAGGGTTGACAGCTAAGAAGAAATACAGTTAGGACACATTCTCACTTCTACCCATTGTCTATCTCTACCATTCATAAAGGCAGAAAGTCAAACCAGCTGCATTCTTTCATATGTACATCATGAACATGCATCATTCTTTCATATGAATGTCAAGTCTGTGAGATATCCAGATCCTAGCCAGACCTTCAAACCCATATCCCCATAGTGAGCACCCCCTTCTTTCCTATAGTTCTTCATCCACTTTGTATCATAAATTTCATATGTACGTGTCTATTTTCTCTAATTAGATGGTAAGTCCTAGCAGACAGAGTCTTGCATTCCTTCCATTCTTCCTAAGACCCTAGAACAATGCTATATACATAGCAGGAGCTCAGTGAGCATGTGCTGAACGCTCAGTGACTATCAAATAAGAACCTGGCCTTCGTGCAGCTCTATAAATACCAGACAGAGTGAGATGTGTTTTAGTTTCCTATTGCTGCTATAACATATGACCGCAAATCTAGTGGCTGAAAACAACACAGAGTGATTATCTTACGGTTATGGAGGCCCGAAGTTGGAAATGGGTTTCATGGGGCTGAAACCAAGGTGTTGGCAGGACTGCATGCCTTCTGGAAGCTCTAGGGAAGAATCCCTTTCCTGCCTTTTTCCAGCTTCTTGGGACTGCCTGCGTTCCTTGCTACACCGTGACCTCTCTCTTCCATTTTCAAAGCCAGCAGAGGGGGTTGAGTCCTCACACTGTGTCCCTCTGACCTTCTCTTCTACCTCCCTCTTCCACTTTCGATGACCCTCGTTGATTAGCAATCTTAATTTCAGCTGCAACCTTAATTTCCCTTTGCAGTGTAACATAATATTCACAGGTTTCAGGGATTAGGCTGTAGACCTCTTGGGAGGAGAAGGAGAGCCTTATTCTGCCCACCACACTGAGGGAGGAAGAGAGTAAAAGGTGTCCAGAAATTGGTAAAATCCAAGTAAACATAACTCACTAAAAGTGCCTGCTACCACTGCCTACTGTTTGAGCACTTATGAGGCATCTAGCTCTTACATATATGAGCGCCTTGTGTATATTTTGTGCATCATTTAATCCTCACATCCATCTAGTGATACTGGTATTAGGCCCATTTTCAGACTAGGAAACAGAGGCAAAGAGAAATCACGCAAATTGCTTATAATCCACACAAGAGCTCAGGAAGGGAGCCAGGATGGCGCTATGCTCTTCACACCACTGCACACCCAGCCTCCTGGGGGTCCATCTCAGCTCTGCTCTGCAGGCCACACATGGCCTTGCATTTTCCTCAGCTCCCTTTCTGTAACTCCCAGCCCAGAACCTGCTTAACTACACAACAAGAGGTAGGGTAAAACAAGACCTGGCAAAGCTCTCCAGCAGGTAACTCTTAGGGGATTTGTTTTTCCTCTTATTCTTGTTGTTCAAGGAGACATGATAATTAAAATGTCAGAGCTCTTCATGCTTCCCTGATCAAGATAACTACTTTACCACAGGTGATAGAAAGGCAAGGAGGAAAATGTCTGCTGTGGGGGAAGGTAGGTGATGATTCTGACAGGGGGCAAAGCTGGGGAAACCGATCCCACTGAGCTCGGGGGGGAGTTGATTGCAGCTTCGGCTGAACCAGGATGAGTGCTCACCCATGGGGTCTTCAGGGAGCTTCCCACCCCAGGCCTCCTCCCCAAATCCCCATCCCCACGGCTTGAAGGGAGCCAGTTCCCAGCGGATCCATCCAACAGCTTGCTAATTCTATCCAACCTCTCCAATTCAGTTAATTCCCAGTTTTAGTGACAGAAGCAGCAGCTGTCAAGCTCGGCAGCTGTCTTCTTTGTCTCTCCAGCTCTACCTCTCCCCCTTCTCTCTCCAAGTTAACTGAGTGGATCACATACAACCTTCTAGGGGGAAAACAGAATAAAAGTCCTGGATAAGATGAGAGAAGAAAGGAGAAACAAACCTGTAGGTGCTTGAAATTGTCAGGTCAGCTGGAGACAATGGAGAGAATTCTTTCCCAGCCTGACGTCTCAGCTTAACACTGAGCAGTCTCCTCAATGCTCATGTGCTCTCTAGAACAGACAGGGAAGTAGCTTTTAAGTTCTAATCTGTTGCAGGCCAGTGCATGGATCTACTGTGCGTGACTAGGGAGCAAGCTCACACCACACGTGACTCACCCCCAAGAGCAACAGTACCCGGGCTGCCCTGCACCCTGTTCAAGAGACCCCATGCACGGATGTTGCAATAATGACAAGCTGCCATTAAAAATTCCTATACACTTCAATTTGTGTATTTATCTCATTGACTAAGCTGCAGTGTCCTAGAGGCCTCATGGAGAAAGTATGATCTGCACAAGGATTTAAGTTATGTTAGTTAGCCTTGTGAATTTCTGGGGGAAGCATACTTCAGGCAGAGGGAACAGCTAGAATAAAGGTGGGAGACAGGATGGGTAGAGTTGAAGGAATGAGGGGAGAATTTAAAAAAGAGGAGATCCAGCAGGTAAGGGAGGGTAGTACGTCATGTTGGGCACTGCAGGTTGTTCAAAGATTTTGAATTTTTTCTTACTCTGAGTGAAATGGTGTGTGTTGTAGGATTTTGAGCAAAGAACTGGCATGATCCAGCTGCAGTATTAGGGGGGCAAACCTAGATGCAGGGAGAACAGCAGGTGTCACAATAAATCAGGCAAGAGATTGGAGGACTGACTACAGAGGCTGGGTGAAGATAGAGGATGGACAGGGTACAAGAGAAGAGGAGCCAGGGATGGTGTCATTGTTTTTGGCCTGAGCCACAGGAAGGGTGGAGTTGCCATCACTGGGTTGGGGAGGGCATCACGCAAAGTAGATCTGGTGAAGGAGAATCCGGACTTTAATATTCAGCACGTTGAGATATTGAAATAACTAAAAGACCTCCAAACTGAGAAGAGAGATGCTGAACAGCAGTTGGAGATACAAGTCTGGAGTGTGGGAGAGACGTCTGGGCTGGAAATAGAAATGAGGGAGCTGTATTTCAAGCCATGGGGTTCAATGAGATTTCCAATGGAGTAAATTTAGAAAAGAAGGTACTCCAAAATTAAGAGATCAGGGAGGAGAGGAGGAATGGGTAAAGGAGGGGGAGGATGGAAACCAAGAGAGTACAGTGACATGAAAGCCAAGGGAAGAAAGCATTTAAAGCAGGGACTCGGGCAAATTGCCAAGCTTCACTTTCTACATCTGCTAAACGGGAACATGAACTCCTCCTGTGAAGTTATCGTAAAGATTATAAATGAGTTAATCCATTCAATAAACATGTACTAAGTGCAGTCACTGTACTGGGTATTTGGATTTGAGTAACATATGGGTTCCCTACCTCGAGTGGGAGGTTACCCATTTGTAAAACACCCAGCGCAGTGCCTGACCCCGGAAGGTGCTCAAATAGGTAACATTACTGCTCGGGTAAGAATAGCAATTGCCTGTGTGTGGCCTATGTGGATTTACACTCTCCTCTGCTTCTTGAGGCCAATTAAAATTACTTAGTGCTAATTAGTGAGTCTGGGTAAAGCAGGGGATCTTTCAGTTCCCCACCACACCAACCATCTCGGTCTAATGCTCGGATACTCCACAGAACATATGGATTTCTTTCTTGGTTGGGGAATAAGAAGGGACCGCTTCGGGAACTAGTAACTAGTCTTACCTGTGTACACAACTCAGCCCCAACTCCCCAGCTCCCAAGCCTCGAAGGAGATGAAATAAGGCAAAGGGCAGTTTCCAAAGGGGAAGAAGATCAAGGAAGGGGAGCCCGGATCCTGCGGCCTGGAGAGCAGGCCCAGGGAGAGGCTGTAGACCGTTCATTGCCTACACGTTCCCAGAAGGTGCACATGGGTTTATGTGTTGATGTGTAAGATTCACTTTTTAATTTTCCCACAAGCCCATCAGCTGCCTCCTTCACCTGTTCGCTTTGATATTCCAGCAGCCTGCGGCCTCCCTTCCACAGGCTGGATCCGACACTAGGGCTCCACGGGCCAGGTAGCCAAGGTAGCCAGAAGCCCCTGGAGCCCAGGAGGCCTCCCTGAGGACAGTCCCCAAGGGCCATGGGCTCCAGGCAGTCAGCATAGGGCGCTCTCCCAGCTGCCTGTTTTCTCCCCAGATGTGCCCTGCCTACCTGGCCTGTTGCAGAGAGAGGCTCCTGGGGCCTGCTGTTTTCCTTATGACTATGGGTGACATTGCACTGGCACTCCAGTTTCTTTCACAATGCCTTTGTTTTGATCTACTAAAGTCTGCTGAGTTTCTCTTGGGCCTTGTCATGTTAACAAAAACAAATGTAATAATATGCACTTGAAAAGGCTCGCAAGTCTTGATATTCTAATAAGCTTTTGATGCTACAGGGACCTCTGAGGTTTTTTAAAAGTTTAAAGTTAATAAAGAGAGTAAAAGAAAAAAATATGAATTGTTTTTAATTATTATTATACAAGATTAACCAAACCAGTTGTGTATAATTAGACAGTAGCTACCTTGCATAGTAGAGGCAGTAAATAGGTCCACAGGGGGGCTGCCAGAAGGCTGAGGTGTTTACAAGGCACTGGAGATGTTTTCACCAAGCACATAATCCCCATTGCAGTTACTATTGCTTTTATAATGGATGTGTTCATTACAACCAGAGACTAATAGACGTATCCATCTTCTTTCTAGCACAGATGACTCTGAAGCGGGGGATGGCAGTGGAGAGTGTATAATATAACCTGGCGGTAAAATTATTAAGAGGGCCCATTAGTATGCAGATTTTTTTGTGGTTTTATTTTTGTTGCCATTGCCGAGAGGAATTTTAAGTTAAACAAACAATTGCCAAAGGAGTGATGATTAAGATATTGCTAAGAAAGTGTGGTTTAAAAACAAAAAACAGAAAGAACCCTCCAGCATTGAAAGCAATGGGTCAGGAGTTCCAGGGCTTGGTTATGAACCAATCTATGACTTCGGGGAATCCATTCATTAACTTAACATTTATTGAGTGCTGCCATATGCCTGGCATTGTCTTAGGTGCTGGGGGAAAATAATGAGTAAGAAACACTGAACCTTTCTTCCCAGGTGTTCTCAAAGAAGGATATCCGTCAGAGTCACCTGGAAAGCTTTTCAAAACATATTCACTGAGACTGCAGTCCAGAGTCAACAGAGCTGGGTGTGACCCTGGGCGTATGAATTTTGATAAAGTGTTTCAGTGATTCTGAAGGTTGTTGACTGGAGTGGGAGAGAGACATAATTAAACAACAAATATGATGAGTGTCTGATCTGAACTTCCAGTCCTATATTTTTATAGTGGGGATAATAGTATCTGTCCTACATATCTATCTTGGGTCAGGCTCCCCAGGAAGCAGACTCTGAGAAGGAGTGTGTAGGGAATTTATTGGGGAGTGGTCTAATTTTGGGGAGTGAAATGGACCAGTCATTAGCTACCCTCCTGGTAGGGATGTGACTTGGGGCAGGGCAGCTCTCTCCAGCCCTAGGCTAGTTCCTGGTGTAAGTTAGCTGACAGTTATCAGCCATGACCTCTGCCTGCAGTCCCACTAGCTGAAGGAATGAGGCCCTCAGTCCTGAAGGGGGATGGGAGTGGCATGTCATAGCACCCTACAGTATAGCTATTTCCTACAGAAATAGATATTGAGAAGGAGACTGGGAAATAGTCTAGACTAAAAGTTACTCAAGACTAGAAGGTACCCATTTTCTATTATTAACCCATCACCAAATTTGCTCTTGACAATGGCTTTTGAATTTTATTCATTTTTGATGTTAGAATGATCTGACTGTGAAGTGTCACCCCATAATTACCAGTGTTGATTAGGCTGAGCTGGCTGGCTGGGTCAAACCTGCACACCCTGACTGAGAAGGAAACAAAATGAAAAGACAACCCACAGAATGGGAGAAAATATTTGCAAACAATGCGACCGACAAGGGATTAATCTCCAAAACTTACAAACAGCTCATGCAGCTTAGTATCAAAAAAAGCAAACAACCCAATCAAACAATGGGAAGAAGACCTAAATAGACATTTCTCCAAACAAGACACACACATGGCCATCAGGCACATGAAAAGATGCTCAACATCGCTAATTACGAGAGAAGTGCAAATCAAAACTACAATGAGATATCACCTCACACCAGTCAGAATGGCCATCATCAAAAAGTCTACAAGCAATAAATGCTGGAGAGGGTGTGGAGAAAAGGGAACCCTCCTATACTGTTTGTGGGAATGTAATTTGGTGCAGTCACAATGGAGAACAGTATGGAGGTTCCTTAAAAAACTAAAAATAGAACTAACATATGACCCAGCAATCCCACTCCTGGGCATATATCTGGAGAAAACCATAATTCGAAAAGATACATGCACCCCAGTGTTCATTGCAGCACTATTTACAATAGCCAAGACATGGAAGCAACCTAAATGGTCACTGACAGATGAATGGATAAAGATGATGTGGTACATATATACAATGGAATATTACTCAGCCATAAAAAGAATGAAATAATGCCATTTGCAGCAGCATGGATGGACCTAGAGACTATCATACTAAGCAAAGTAAGTCAGACAGAGAACAACAAATATCATATGATATCACTTACATGCAGAATCTAAAAAATATATATATGTATATGTATATATATATATATATAAAACTGAACTTATTTACAAAACAGGAACAGACTCACAGACTTATAGAATGAGCTTACCAGGGGGGAAGGGTGAGGAAGAGAGATAGATTGGGAGTTTGGGATTGACACGTACACACTTATATTTAAAAGAGATAACCAACAAGGACCTACTGTATAGCACAGGGAGCTCTGCTCAATATTTTATAATAACCTAAATGGGAAAAGAATTTGAAATAGAATGGATACATGTATTTGTATACCTGAATCACTTTGCTGTGTACCTAAAACTAACACAACGTTGTTAATCAACTATATTCCAATATAAAATAAAATTTAAAAAAAGAGAGAGAGAAGGTACATTTCCAGGGATAAAATAACTGAGTGTTGATAAGAGACATAAATGAGCTGAGTGCTCTTGCTACACGCTTTAAACAAGTTTGCAGGTTCCACTCATAGTCATGTTGCAACTATATAAGAAGCAGTAGTTTTTTTGTTCGTTTGTTTCTTTGTTTGCGGTACGCGGGCCTCTCACTGCTGTGGCCTCTCCCATTGTGGAGCACAGGCTCCGGACGCGCAGGCTCAGAGCCCATGGCTCACGGGCCTAGCCGCTCCGTGGCATGCGGGGTCCTCCTGGACTGGGGCACGAACCCATGTCCCCTGCATTGGCAGGCGGGCTCTCAACCACTGCGCCACCAGGGAAGCCCCAGAAGCGGTAGCTTTTTAATTCACATTTGTCAAATATTTTTCTTTGATTCTTCTACTCAAGGATGAGTTGCTGGAGTTGATTCATGCATTCAAGCAAAGTTGAAACCTGTGCTTCTCCATTCCAGCATCTAGAAATGAAGGGATTAATTAAAATGACCTTTAAGATTTCTCTGGGTCTAACCTTCTATGATGACCCAAGTATTTATCTTGGGCTGGAAAGACCAGATTTCCTCTCAGACAAGAGCAAGCAATGCAAGGAGACCTCCAAGCAGAAGCTGTTATGCTAGACTGAAAGCTTTATAAAACGTCTCTAAATAACAATAAAGCTGGAAGATTTTTTTCCATGCAGCTTCTCCAGTACTGTCTCTTCCTTGTCTACACTGTGGAGCATGCAGGTCAATAAGTGTGTATACACAGTGGCAGGAGGGGTACAAATAGGAAGATACTATAGATGGGAAGAAAAAAATTGATTTAAAATTGGGTAAAAAGTTGGAGTCTCCTCCATTGTCTTGGCTGGACACATGTTAACACTTCATCCCCACCCTCAAGTCATACTTACCCATGTTCTTGATGTAGTCAAGCAATCTGATGTGTCAATTTTTTTAAAATTTTTACATTTATTTAAAGAGCCATCTCTTATGATAGCTGCTCCATCTCAGCATGTTCTAGAATATTTTAAACAACGAGAAATGCTCCATGCGACTTCACTGGGGCCTAGAACTCCCTGCTCTGGGAATTGAGAACCATAAACCAGTTCGCTGGGGGATAGTAAGCCAAAACACAAATAGAGCTAGAAAAAGACTTGGAACTTGAGAACCTAGATGGCAAGTTGGAAATGAGTTTTCAACATACTCACTTGTATTGGATAGATATATAAAAAGTTATTTGCATAAATATATGTTTGTATAAAATTTCCATAATTTTCTTCCCTCTGGAGTTAGAGATGGGGCCATCAGGACAACCTGCCAGACCTGGAACCAGACTACTTTGGGACCTGAAAGGGAAATTAGGAGATGGGGTAGCTACCAGGATTTGGTGACTAGGAAAAGTGAATAATGACAAAATGCTTTAAGAAAAGATGAAAGAAATACTTTGGAGCAGAAATGGCTAGGAGGAATGTTAATGGTCTGCCTTCATTGTGCTGTATAGGAAGTGAAGTACTGAGAATCCAACGAAGAACCCTCATCCCCCTGGTATAGCTGAGAGGTATAATAGACGGAATTTAAAAAGAGAAATTTGAGATAGGCATTAGGGAAGAGACCAAACTTCCGTGTTCCCAGGGGAAGGGGAACACACTCAACCCATTTGAAAATTGAGGTTGAATTAAACTCTAGGAAATACTTTCTATTGTCAGCAACAATTCCATGCTGGCCCACTGGGACTGAGTACATCATCTAACAAGACGTTTTCATCTCTAATTTCTTTAACTTCATGGAAAATCCTTCCTGAATTCTCCACAACTCTCTGTGGTGTTTAATAAGTGAAATAACTTAGTGCCCTCCACGGCCTTCACTAATTTACTATCCACTCGCACCTCCAAATCAATAATAAACACATTAAATAACATTGGTCCCCAAACGGACCACACTATTAACCTCCCTCCACTCCAAGAGACCAACCGACACTGCTTCCTGCTGCTTAGCTGGTTTTGTAAAAATCTACAGTCTTTGATTGCTCCTGCCCAGCTGAAAGAAGAGTCCAACTCCGCTTTTGTTCTTTCCAGGCTAATGCCGCGTGACTATCAGGTCAGAGGGCCTGGACCCCTGGGCGCAGGGGTGGGGTCACACCAGTTGCTTTGATGGGAGGCGCCAAAGATTGAGCAAGGGAGCAAAAGAAGGTAGAAAAAGTTCATTGTTCTTGCTGAAAACTCAACTGCACTGCCATTTTTCAATCCCATTGAGAAATGTCAATGTTCTTTCCCAGCGTCTGGCGGAGGCAGATCTGACCAGGTGTCTCCACACAGAGTGGGTTCTCACAGTTGGGCTGCGTGTGTGTCATAAAGCTAAATAAGGAGCCAGCTCAGCCCGCCACCCCCCTTCGCTTCTGCCGGCCAGACACACTTCCGCATATGACAGTCTTATAAATAGATGCTGAGCAGCTGGTCCTCCTCTCACCCCCTGACTCCATCAGCTTCCCCCATCAGAAGCCCCTGACAGTCACGCAGCTGGGAGCTCTCCCTTTCCCTTCTCCACCCTCCACCTCCGACACGTGGCCACCACCTCAGCTCTGTCCGCTATAAGCATTCAGAGATTGGCTGGTGTGGGAGAAGGGCTCAAGGAGATGGGGGCTGGATTTGACCACTGAAGCAAGCTGTCACCCCACTAAACGAGGGGACGGAAGGTTGTGAGACACCCAACAGCCCATAGAACGGGGCCCAGATGGCTGCCCCAGCCCAAATCCCAGGAATCATTCCGAAGTGAGTTAAACGTTCTAAATATCTATGGGGCTCTGCTATACCTCTATCTATGTATGTACCTAGTCGAGAATAGTTTGGGGCAAATAAATATAAGATAAAATGCATTTATTAACTTCTACAAAGTACCAAGTATTCAGGGTTCAAATGAGGGTAGGATTTAGGATAAGGAAGATATATAAAAGAATTAAAGATTTGGAAGCCACTATGTAATTAGGAGGTAATATAATAGAAGTGATATTTTCTTCCTAAATACTGTTATTTTTTATGAAAAATTAAGGCTTTACAGGACATCAGAGTTACAGGGATGGTCAGAGTCAAGTCATTTTACAGGAATTAATTGTCACTATGTGCCGGACACAGAGAATGCAAGGAGATATCTCCTGGCCTTGATCGGCCCCTGGGCTGGGGAGACAGACAGACAAGTCGAGGGCCAGGGAGTGATGCAGAAGATGGAGTGGCCAACTTTGCTTTCCGTAAGGAGAGTTTGGGAAGTATGCAGGGAGGACATAGTGTCGTCTAGGCTACAGAGACAGCAGGAGTTTGGGCAGCAAGAGGTGCATTTCTGGCAGGTCTAGGCAACAGTGAATGGATCCACTGAGGGTGGGGACTGGCTGACATGGGCTGGGGCGGAGTGTGCCACCACAGGAAGGGAATTATAAATGTGAGAGAATGAGGTCTTTGGACAAAGTGTGTGGTAACCACAGGTTAATGCTGAAACTACAGATCTCGATTGTCACCTAAAGAATCCTTCCACTTTCTGGTTCATTCAGGTAGGCTAACCTGAATATTTAAATCTCTCATAGCTTAAATCTCCTACCGAGGAGTCATCCTTAAACCATGGCCCCATCAAGATCGTTTCCCAAAATACCCACATATTCACTGGAAATGCATAGGCACACCTCCACTGAGGGACCCTTCACAAAGTGGATAAAAGTTCTGGTCCAGCTAATGCTGGACCAGGGCTCCCTCCTGGGTTAACACACACCAAGTTGTCACATTCTATGGGAAGCCCTCCCCGGTCCTTCCTTATATACTCTCATAGCACCATGTACCTGTTCTTTTCATTGTTGTTGTGACTATGATTTTTTTATTGATATCTGTTCCTTTCTCCTGGAGGACGGCAGAATAGCTTTCCTCCCCGCTGAATCTCCTATTTCTACACCTGACTGGCACACACTATACACTCAGAAAATAACTATTTCTTGAAGTTTTATAAGAGCTAGCGTTTATTGAGAAGTTTGTGTTTAATCTTTCACAACCACTTGTGAAATAAATAGTGTTAACTGGTCCCATCTTACAGACAAGTAAATGGAGAATCAAAGGATTAAGTAATCTGCCAAATGCTAAAGAGTGGCAGAGCTGGGATCTGAACTCTGGTGTCTGACTCTAGACGTCATGCTTTACCAGCTTGCATGGGCTGGGAGCGGCCATGGAGAGGGCCTGGTGGCAGAAAAGGAAAGCACAGTGACCCAGAGAAGGGGAGGCAGGGAAAGTGGTGGATAAGGAGTGGGGGGTGTATGGAAATCCTTTCTTCCTTTTAGGCTCAAGGGACCCCAGTCTCTGGCTTTACCACTAGCTCACCTCCGTCTCAGCTGTTGAGAGTATTTTAGTCAGTGAATGAGGCTGGTCATCTTCAAGAAACGCTGCCCACCCACTTGGACGGCCCTCCCCAGCCGTGCACTGCCGAGTTCAAGCTCAGGTGCCCCTTGGCAGCAGGTCCCCCCAGCTCCCCATGCAGGCTCCCTGGCTCTCACCTCTGACCTAGGCCCTGTTCTTGGGAGCATCTCCATAGCAGGTAAGAGGCCAGGTGGCTCTGAGTTCAAGGGTCACATAGTTCCTGGGAAATACAAGAGATGACCCTAACTAAGACTATCACTACATGCGTGAATCTGAAGTGTCCCGTAACCTCCCTGAGCCTGGGATTTAGATGGTCCCCTGTAAATGTTAGTCCTTCTCTATTTCAAAGCCATTTCATTAAGTCTTAATTTGATGCCAAGTGGACAATATTTTGTCCTGTCCTGAAAGTCAAGCTGGCTTTCTCAGGGTAGTTTTCTTAAATAAACTGAACGCTGACCTGTGCTAAGTGCTCTACATTTATCGTCTCATTTCATCCTCACAGTAGCCAACGAGTAGGTATTAGTATCTCACATTTATAGATGAAGAAACCAAGGCTCAGCGTGATGAAGACACTTAGTGTCACCAGGGAGTGAATGGTGGAGCTGGGATCAGAACACTGATTTTTCTAAATGACAACTAGGGTACTATAGGTTAAGAGCCCATTATGGCTGCCAATGTACTATATGTATATTTTTTTTCCATTTTGGGCTCTTGAAAATAAGGTTTTTGAGCAGTCAAATCTATTACCTGAAATATTGTAAGGAGTCCATGTGAGGATTTCTTTCTCAGTCAGCAGCTTGGTTGTTTAATGATCTTTTCTTTTAAGAAAACTAGCCACCAGATTAATAAATCCCATCTTGGTCTGTAGCGCTAATTCTAGGAAGCCTAATCTTTATCTTCATAGAGAAAAATGCAAGGGGAAAAAGGGGGGGTAGTATTGTCTGAATGGTTTCATTTGCGGATTTTTTCAACAACAGCTTTTGTCTAAGAAATTAAATGTGACAAGAAATTAATCCACATTGTGATCTAATTATTTTTAGAATTATGAGAAAAATGTAAGGTGTCTCAACTATTTAATTTTGAAAAGTGTCTACCGAAATTAACTTTTATTACCTTCCATAAAGATTTTTAGTTTTTTTGACGTCCTTAAATGGCATTTTCAACAGTCACTAATGTTGCTATTGTTGTCATGCAAGGTCACTAGCATATAAGGTAGGGTGTCTTACAAAGCCTGACTTTAAAGAACATGATATATATAATGATCTGGGCTTGTCCAAATACAATTTATCAAATTCATGAATCAGAATGTGGGAGCGAACTAAAGACCCAGCCATTTTCCTGACTTCCTTTATGTCTCTAAAGGATCAAATGTTAATCAGGAAGGAACCCCAAACACGGGGAGCTTCCTTGTGGGGTGTTAAAAGCAATATCAATCTGCCCCTTGAAAATTAGACTAAAGTAAGACCAACAATAATGGAAAAATGGCTAATGGGGATGGAATTAATTAACATCATTAAAAATATTTGAATTGGGGAAGAATTCACAATTGTGACATTTTAATAAGGAATGTTTTGAAGATGTTTAAATCCCACCTATCTTTCCCAAAATATGTCCCCCAACTGCAGGATCCAGTGACCCAAATTCTGAATATTGAAGTTGATCTTCAGGGGAAAAAGGCACTGGATCCAGAAAGCACCAATCAAACTCAAGAGTGTACTCTGGGAAGAAACCTGCCTAAGTCACCTACTCTCAGGAAAAGTGGGTTCTTACAGCATTTGGTAGAGAACAAGTCACAAGTGAAGTACAAGAAGTTCTGTTGAGGGGAAAGTAAAGGGGAGAACATGGAGCCCCAACAAGAGAGGGTCCACAGTGATGGTGGAAGCCCCAGGGCTGCGGGAAGGAGCACTAGAGGTGGGGAAAGCCAGGGGATGCTACATTTTATTTACTTAGAAATTCTGTAGGTCCTACCGTCATTCAGGATCCTAAATTCAGTGCTAACCCCTGGGTATCTGTAATCCAAAACACCGGTTCTCCTGAATACCACCTTTAAGCCCCGGGGAAACTCACATTCGCTTCTCTTGTCCTAGATCCTCAACACAAATGGCAACCACATCCAAATGCCATGCAGGTCTGCAGCTAGGGTGCAAGCCGGAGGGGATGGACTCTGCTTCAGAATACGGGAGGGGGAGGATTTCCTCAGCAGAAGCACTTAGGTGAGAGAAATGACAAATTAATTAACTTGTCAGAGTCTTACTTTCACAAAGCTTGAATGAATGGATTTTAACATAACAAGACACCATTTCCTGGCAGTGCCAAGTATCCATTTACTTGCTTCTCTTCTTTCTCCAACTGGGGATTCCGAAGGTACTCACACACTAACGTGGCATTCAGAACAGTTACACATGGCTGCTAATGTGTATCACTCTGGTATTTGAATTATATACACGGGTCTCTATGTAACATGAGTAAAGTATGATACTGATTCTTTACATTGACGGCTAGATGGACATTTAATAATGGGGCTGCAAATAGTTTTTTTAACAAAAATATATGACAAGATTTATATTTTAAACGTTAAATGGAAATCTAGCCTTTAAATAATGTATATTTCAAATTTAAAAAATTTTAATAGACTTCGGATATTTTAAAAGAAAAAGATTTTTTTGTATAAAATACATAACATAAAATTTACCATCTTAACCACTTTAAAGTGTACAGTATAGTAGTGCTAGCTATATGTGTCTTGTTGTATGACAAATCTCTAGAAATTTTTCATGCTGCAAAACTGAATCTCTATACCCATTGAACAACAATACTCTCTCTTTTCCCCCTCCCCAGCCCCTGGCAACTACCATTCTCCTTTCTGCTAAAGAAAACATTTTTTTGAAAATATAAGTCAATTTTAACTTCTTTCATTTTTAAGCTTTACTTTCATTTACATTTTTATAAAAATAAATTCAAATTGTATGTATCTTAATAAAATTGTATCTTAATATTTTAATTCTTTAGACTACTTTCAATAGAACACAAATTATATGAAAAATCTTGACTGTAATGTCTTAATTAGTGATTGTGTTGAAATGAAGTCAAAAAATAAATTTTATGGAATGAATACATGATTTTTTATGAATTATGTACATCTTTATTATTCATTCAAATATCTCTAGCTCATCAACGTAACACTCAGACAAGTGCAATAACAATTAATTCAGTCACTTTTGACATTTTGCCAACTTTAAGTCATATAAAGGCTATAATTTTTCTCATATTTTTCAAATTTGTCTCTATGAAATATGTTCTTCAAGGAAGGAAAATAGAACATATTTTGTTTAACAGTTTATTAGCTTCAAATATTTAGACATATGGTATGTGGGCCTGTATTTGTACTCCTGTCTGGCCACCAGAATATGAGCCTGCCTGATTGCAACTGCATGTCTAATTATCATTAATAATGATACACATGTTATCACCATGTCTTCACCATGTCACTATAAACTTTCAAGGGGCAATTATTTGTTTTGTTTATCATCATAGCTCCAGTGTTTGGAATAAACCTGGTGTATAATTGATCCTCCTACAAATGTGTTAAATTATATTGAAGTCACCTTCATTGATGACAACTAATTGAGCTACTGAGTGAGCCATTGTATTAAAAATCCATATAGGTACATACCAAGTGCTATGGACAGTAAGTATTGCTAAATTCTAGATCCCATGTGTAATATAGGGATAATAAAATTACCTACTTTGCAAGGTTGTTGTGAAGATTAGAAAAGAGAATGCACGTGAGGCACTTAGCCCAGGGCTGGCACAGAGTATCCACCCAATAAATGGTGATGGTAATACAAGTAGTAGTTTTGTAATAGTAGTAGTGGTCCTGGAAATTGTAGTGGTGATAGTCGTAACAGTAGTAATGGTAACTGATATGGAAGTTCAGGAACAAACAGTGTCTATGGGCTCAGATGGTCAGGAAAGGCATCATGAAGGAAAACACAGAGGTATTAGAGAGTTGAGCATACTTGAAAAAATGTATTTTTGAAAAGATGTGTCAAGGAGTCTAAGCTAGATAAAAAAGCATTGAAGAAAGGTAAAGTGGAGAAACCCATAGGTTAGTAGATGAAAGCAGCTGTAAAGGAGACAGGGTGATATAGCTGAATGGTATAGTTCACAATGGAACTTGATTGCAGGGAAAGAAGGTCAGGGAGTTACAGTCAAGGAATAACAGCAAGAAGCAGAGAGGACAGACTCTGAACCCTCTTGGCAGCCTCGAGGTTTACTGGATGGGAAAGGATTAAGAGTCACACTGTGAAAGAGCTTCAGGGGATGCAAAATTTGGGGGAAAGATACAAGCTTCAGTTAAGGGAATGAGTTAAAGAGAGCACTCTGATAAAAGACTATAGACCTGTTTTTCTGGAATACGGCAATTCTAGACAGCAAGGTAGAAGTGTTGACAGACTTATGGTGAGGACTGGATCAGGAGCAAGGAAGAAAACAGGTGACGGAGCAGCTCAGCAGGATGTGAAGAATATAACATCCCAGTCCTGTCACCAAATCTGTATGAATTTAGATAAGTGACTCAACTTTCTGGGTTCATCTCTTCATTTAAAATATAAACTTAATAATACTTGCTTTGTGTATCAATGAAAAAAAAATTTTAATATATAAATATTTGGAAGCTTGAAAAAGTGAAACATGCTTTAAAAATATAAGGTATGATTATGACATTCATATATCAAGTCAGATTGGGTTCTCAGTTCACATATTCCAAATACACTAGTAAATATGTAGAGACACGTGGGACACCAGCTTCAACTACCTGATGGATTTGTGTGAAATACAAGTGATTCAGAGCATTGGTCATAACAGTAACATCGACCATTGGCATGTTACAAGTCAAGCTGGATAAAGAGGTACATGAAGAAAGAAGAGAGCAGACTAGGAGAAAGAAGGAAGGACAGACATCTGGATGGTTCCATGAAGCCAAAGAACAGGGGTGATGGAGGAGAGCGCTCCATAGACAGGGCTTCCTCTGCCCCACTGGAGCCACAGCTCCATTACATGCCACAAACTCAGCAGTCTTGAGTGCAGAAGCAAAGAATAACTTAACAGGATACAGTTTAAATTAGCCTCATGAGAGGACCTGAGTCATATTTGGGTAGAACAGTGATATTATTTCCCTGGCTCTAGCAATATTTTTCCCCAAAGCTCGGCTGTGTATAGCTTTAGTCACACATCTCTCCATAAAGTTGTAATTCACTGTAGTTTCTCACGTGTTAATATATCACATTGAGTGTTGACAGGATGGGCATTTAATTATCTGGGGGTTGCTATACTTTCTTTGCTTCTTGAGTAATGAACTGGATTCTATACCAAAGTGTGAGTTACTTCCAGCTTCTCTGAGACACCAAGGACTCTTCCTTAAGTTGCATAGGGATTCAGCTATTTATGTATACCCCAAGAGAGTAAGTGAAGCAATTAACTGGAGGTTTCAGGAAAGCCACTGACTCATCTTTATTATCTGGATATAAGTAAAATCCAGTTTCAACAAACTTTAAGACACTGTCCTAATTACTTTGAATGTTGAATACTGTTCACAAAAAGTGACTCATTATTTGGGCATTAGATCTCTGTTGTATAGGCTGTTATCGTTGTAATGGTGTCTATGATAATTAGATTTAACCTGCTTGAATTATCTAGAAAATGGCCTTAAATTATCACTTCATTTTTGCAAAAGTATGTAATCCATCTTGAGTAGAGACAAGCAAAGCAGAAAATACCCCTATTCAGTAATGTACTTGGATTTTCAGACCATGAACTCTGCCGCAGTCAAATTATGGTTCTTACAAAACAATTTATTCTGAGATCACTGGAATGAAGGCAGCAGTGGGTTTAGGCTCCTTGTCCTAGTTAGTTTTGCATTCCGGGCTGCTTGTTTAGATCAGCTTGTACATGGTTTAGTTCAGTTGTTTCTGAGTATTGCCTTTCCTTAGCCTGGCCCTTCATGTGGGCTGGTTTTGTGAGCTCCTTCAGTTGCCAAGGTCATCACTCCCTGGCCGCCTTTAGACAACACTACAGGAGGCTATGAGGTCTTGTAACGTTACATCTTCATACCATTATAAAGGCTTTAAGTACTACAAGGCCACAAGAAGGTGAGCTCCGTTAAGAAATGGAAGAGCAGCATACCAAAGTATTACCTGAAGGCCTAGCACGGTGTCTTACACACAGAGGGTGCCTGAATGTTTACTAAGTAAATGAGAACATGGTGTGCCCCATATTCAAACACAGCTGCCACAGAGCTATGTAAAAAATCGCTTCACACACTATTATAGTTTGATCCAACTTTCCTTTTCAACTTCAGATTTATACTTTCAACTAACCAACTGACATCAGCATCTTAAGACCCCATAAGCAGCCCAACACCAACTAAAAGGTGGTGGGGTAGGCAGCCCCTAAAATGGCTCCCACTGATCCTGCCCCTTGGCATTCATGCCCTTGTGTGATCCCCTCCCCTGAGCAGGCTGAAGTTGGTGACGCGCTTCTAACAAATAGAATATAACCAAAGTTCTGGGATACTACTTGTGAGGTTAGGTTCCCCAAAGACTCTGGCATTTGATTTGCTTGCCCTCTCTTGCTCCCTCACCCTCTCTGTCTCTCCCTTGTTCACTCTCTCTCTCTCTCTCTGAGTCCTTGCTCTGGGCAAAGTGAGCTGCCCTGTTGTGAGCAGCCCTGTGGAGAGGCCAGTGTGGCAAGGACCTGGTACCTTGGCCAACGACCAATGAGGACGTGTGGCCTGCCACAGCCACACAAGTGAGCTCGGCAGTGGGACTGTTGAGACCTTCCAAGAGCCACGTGAGTGAGCTTAGGCATGGATCCTCCCTTAGTCAAGATTTGAGATGCCTGCAGCCCTGGTTACACCTTGATTGCAGCCTTGTGAGAGAACCTGAGTCAGAGATGCTCAGCTAAGCCTTGACTGGATTCCTGGCCTATAATATCTGTAAGATAATAAATGCTTATTGTTTTCAGCTGCAAAGTTTTGGGCTAATTTGTTACACAGCATAGATAACTAATACAGTCAGTTCTGTGTTTTCTAGGGTATTATAATGATCTGATAAATGGCATCCTTGCTTCACACTCTATTTTTTTCCACCACAAATCCAATTATACTCACCTCACTAAAGATGTTTTATGGACTGTTGTTGCTCCAAAAGAAGAATTCTAAAAGTCTGGCACAGAACATCCTAGGTCCTTTGTAATCTGGCAGTTACCTGCAGCTTTTCAACCTGTTTTCTATCAGTGATCCAACTTCTAAATGTCTCTGCTCCAACTACACCAAATTACTTGCAATTCCCAAGTGCATTACATATTTTTATGTTCCTCTATTCTGTCCTGGCTGTTCCCTCTGCCTGGTATGCCCTCTCCATCTCACACCTTACCCTCCTGGAGAACTACTACCCATCCTCCAGGTCTCAGGCCCCAATCTTCCTCTCTGTAAATTGTTCTATGCCAGGCAAGGCAAGGCACCTCCTCCTCTGTGTCCCATAGCACTCTGCTCCCGCTACACCATTCTCTCTCTGAATACAATGTGGGTTTCTCATACCTAGGAAACATGCTTCCTAGAGCATGATCATTAAAAGCAAAGGACTGGGAGCCAAACTGACTGGGTTCAAAATCCTGACCCGACCTCTTTACTTAGGGGCAAGCCTTGGACAAATTTTTTAACCTAAATCTCAATATCCTAATCTGTAAAATGAGGATAATAATAGAACCTACCTACTGGGCTGTTTTATAGTAAATGAGATACGGAAATGTGCCGAGCACAGTGCCTCATGGTAATAAGTGTTCATGTTATTATTATTTGCACCGCTAGCCACAGAAACCAACACATAGTAAAATTTCAATTAATGTTTCACGATTCTTTGAAACTTATTTGAACTAAGGACACGCTCATGCCATCTGTAAATGGGGCATGGTGGTACCCATTCTCCCTAAGTCACAGCACTAAGCCACAGTCGGGAGGAGCAAATGATCATATATGGGAAGACAATGTTTGAAAGTTTAAGAGAACAGAAATGTACGATGTGTATATTTTTGTGGTTTCCTATTTAAATAAGAAATAGTCAAGCACGTGTAAGGACAGCAATGGAAGACATAATTGATTCTGCTTATGTAAATGTGGTGTTTTTCTTACACGCTTTCCAAAAAATTCAAAGGAAGTCATAAGACTAAAAGTCATTTTAAGGAACTTTTTTTTTGTAAATTGGAGTAAAAGTGATTTTTCTTTTTTGGAACTAACAGAACATGACTTAAAAAAAAAAAAAAAGAAGAAAAAAGGAAACCCTGAGGGATTCCATATTTAACACAAAGGAACTCAACGTTAAGAGCCAGGAACTAGCTTCTTTACTCTGTGCTTGAATTCTCACAGATGTCATTAGGTCAGGTAGATCAGCTCCAAGATATTAGTAAGTCTCTGTATTTCTCAGGGGGTCTATTTGGAATCTGCTCATTGTTACTTGTCTTGAAAGGGCCAACCTATCTGATCTCCCTCAAAACCATTGTTGTAAGTAGGAATTTGAAAACATCAAATGCAAAAGATGATTCCAGATAAACTAGATGAGCATGGTTATCCTTAAAGATTGATTCATTCCAATAGAAAAAAATAATGAAGGAAAATGGTAGCCAACCAACATGGTCTCCATATTAAACAAGGCGTTCCAAATCCAGAGGTTTCTCCTTTGATTATCTCTCAGAGACAAAAATCACTCTTCACAATTTGAAACAAAAGTAAATGGAAGTTTGCAATGCTAAGAACCCCTGTGGAAGTAAGGCGAAATAAGACAAGGCCTTTAGACCTGTGAGAAAAATCAATCTGATGGAAAATTGACAAACTTGTTTAACGTGAGGCACAAGAGCTGAGGGCTGACCCCAGAGACCTCCACTGAGACACCCCTGAAGTTCCTGTCAGATCCCTTAATCCATTCAATTACACAACAGCGTCTCAAAGGGAACCTTTTTTCTTTTTTAAACCAAACATCATTTTATATTAACTTTTTTGCCATTGTGCTTTAAATTCCAATTTCTTTCTCTTCATTCTCTCTTCTGTACTAAATTATTAAAACCACCAACTGCTCTACAATCAAAAATATTTCAGAAAGCAGTGATGCCAAATTTGGACTGACTAAAGTGAAATCAGACAGAAGGAAAGATATTTTAAACATTTCCATGCTCGGTGCATTGTTTAAGGATATGGCAACAAGTAATTAAAATTGACTACTTGGCTTTTCCCCATGAAACCAACGCTAAGCTCAGTGTTTGGCCCCATAACAACCTAATTCAGACCAGGGAGGCATCTGAGTGAAATAAAACACATTAATATATTTATAAACAGACAGATTTTTTTCTTCATCTATAACTTGTTCCTTTTTTATATATATTTATAAGCCATGGTAAGATGATAAAATAAGTAAAATTACGTGTTGGTTGGAGAGCCAAATTGGAAAGTCAGAATGAAATGACAAGATAGTTAACCTTTTACAACTAGAGAAAGGAAGAGGTTCTTGACTGTTCTTAAAGAACAGATTTTACTCAAATGTCACTTCAATGGACTTGCATGCGTAGCTAGCCATAGCAATTCTGACCTGTATGCTTTTCATTTGGAATTATCTATCTATATACACACTTACACAAATAAGATAGCGTACCCAACTACACAGAGGGGGCAGAACTGCACTTCACCTTCCCACACAAGTAACAAACACACCTCCACCACTGGCCTTGCTGCCTTCTGATGGGTGATCACCACTGTCTCCTGATCAGGAGTTTCTATTCAACGCCTGTCAGCTTCTGGCCTAGCCCCTGGCTTTACTATGCTGTCATATGCATCTGTCATCTCAATTTCATTCAGTTCAACAGTTGAGTTCAATCAACACTGACTGAATTTTCTCTGTGCCAAGCACTGTGCTATGCACTAGAGATGCAAAAATGGCCCCTGTTCTCAAAAAATTTACAGAATAGTGAGTCCCTTAAAGTTCCTTCATTGAAGGGCCCTGTATTCCAGGCAGCACGGAACAGAATAAAATTGGTGAATCCCAAACTAACAAGTAGGCTTTGTTTAAAAAAAAAAAGGGGGGGGGGGGACTCATTATTTGATTGGAAATCAATTCACATTTTTTTTCTGTGAAAAAAGAATATTCACAGCGGTGGTGGTGATCACATGGCTGGGCCTACGGATGCTTATTTAACTCCTAATGTGGCTGAAACTCCCTTTGATGCCAAAGAAACATGCAATGAAAGGAAACTGCACTGCTGTAAATGTGGACCATTTCAGATATAATTTTCCTACTTTTAAAAAAGTCTGTACCGGGCTTCCCTGGTGGCGCAGTGGTTGAGAGTCCGCCTGCCAATGCAGGGGACACGGGTTTGTGCCCCGGTCCAGGAAGATCCCACATGCTGCGGAGCGGCTGGGCCCGTGAGCCATGGCCGCTGGGATTGCGCGTCTGGAGCCTGTGCTCTGCAATGGGAGAAGCCACAACAGTGAGAGGACCCCGTACAGCAAAAAAAAATAAAATAAAATCTGTACTAACTTTCAGAGTCTAGAAACCACTTTCAAATATTACCTGGTTTGACCCCATGAGATCAGAGGCTTATTGATCTCAGTTATTACAAATTAGGAAACCAGGCTTGGTGAGGCCAAGGAACTCGTTAAGGATCACCTGGTTAGGAAGTGGTGGTTCCAGGACTGAGGGTCTTCCGATGCAAGAGCCCATGTTCCTCCTTCTACCTGAGGCTGTCTCGGGAGATCTCTGGCGTAATACAGGCTATTGCACCAAAACACTGAATTGCATTTAAAAATAGAAATACAATGTTTCACTTTGTTATAAAGCAGAAACTAACACACCATTGTAAAGCGATTATACTCCAATGAAGATGTTAAAAAAAAAAGAAATAAAATGTTCACCTAGAACTTTCCAGTGCTTCTGGTATATTTGATTTCTTCCTCGTGACTTCAAGGAGTAAATATACCTTGGGGAAGAATGAACTTATCCTGAAGCCATTTTTCTGGCAGTGGATGAGTAGCTGGTGAACCACATTTGACTTGGCTTACTATTGCAAGAGTTATTTCTTGGTTCCATTTCTAGATAATGACAATCTTTAAAAAAATTTTCCCCTTCAGTTTTTAGGTTTGGAAATGGACATACTGATTAATTAGAAAAGAGAGAAAGGAGCTGCTGCTAAGATAAAAGGGAATGTTTTGTTTGTTTGTTTTTGCGGTATGCGGGCCTCTCACTGCTGTGGCCTCTTCCGCTGCGGAGCACAGGCTCCGGACCCGCAGGTCCAGCGGCCATGGCTCACGGGCCCAGCCGCTCCGCGGCATGTGGGATCTTCCCGGACCGGGGCACGAACCCGTGTCCCCTGCATCGGCAGGCGGACTCTCAGCCACTGCTCCACCAGAGAAGCCCAAAAGGGAAGGTTTGTAAAGACTGATTGGTTTTGGACATGGGTCAAATTTTCATTTATTTCTTAAATGAAGGAGTTTAAAAAAATGTCAAGTCAGTTATCAAGGCATTAGTTGGACCAAGATTGCATATTTTATCAAGCATTTTATGCAAAAGATAGATCTTTAAGAAAATCAGACATAAGTAGCCTTTCTAATTATGGGGGCCCATAGTGTCAGCAAATGAGTGACACTTGGAAAAACTTATTCTAAAATTAAAATGTCTGAATTTCAGTCCTGTGCTGAAGATAAGGAAACAAAGGCGTTTAGACCACAAATTGCTACGCTGAGTGTCAGAAGCAAATCTGTTGTAAGAAATACAGTATCTCCTGTTATTTTCGAGTCCACAATACACCTTCTGTGTGCAGACTTGCTCTTACCTCCTCCGCCTAACTCCATTTCACTTAGAATACACACGTAGTTTATTACTGTACCATGCAATGGTGACATATTACTTTTACTTTGTGAGCTGAATATTGCACTTTCCCACGTTACTGAGCTGCAAGCTTTTGTGAGCTCTCGTGGGAAATTTGTGATGGTGTGAAGTGAACTCCTGTCACCACTCAATGGATTGCAAAAATAGTGTAGCTCTTGCTAAAGACCTGCATCATATCTTGAAAGATTGCACTGTTCAAATCAATACCTTCAAAAAGATTTGCTGTAGCCAGTCTCGTTTAAATGTGTGAAATGGATAGAGTATGCTTAAGAACATATAGTTGGCTATCTCCTTCCATTGTACTCCTTCTAGCTGATCTTTTGGTATGGATTTTTATAAGTATAAAAAACAAAAAGTAAGTATCCAAGCACGAATATGGCATTCTGTGGAAAGAGGATGTTGTGGAGTCTCACAGCCCTAGATTCAAAGCCAAGCTCTGTTGCTAAGTAGACATGTCACTTTGGGCAAGCTTCCTAACCCTTCTGAGCCTTGGTTTCCTTCTATGCAAAATGGAGGTGATGATGTCTGCATCACAGGCTTGAGAAGTACCAAGCACAAAGCAGTTACCCACTATATGCTGATTTACTCTCTTTTCTTCCCTACTAGGCACCATTCTTCTTTTGCTCCATGATTCACCCACTTCTCATCTCTATATTATCACACTCTTGAGTATATCTGTACCTTTATAGGTGTTCACGCATATGTGTGGATTTACCCCTTTATATTCACACCACTGAATATTGAGCTGAGCGGTGACTTTTTTCCTGCATTACCTTTAGGAATTTCAAAATAAGTTCCTTTTTTATATGATTTAACATAGGTCATTAAAAAATTTTAATAGCTATTTTAATTTCTAATTGGTACAATCAAAAAGAAATGTTCCTCTTAAAAAATGGGATTCCTGACCCCAAAATATGTAAAAGGGATTTGAAAATAAAAAGGAAAGTCTAAATGAGTTCTATTTACTTGAAGCTTATCTGACAATACACTGAAAAATTAAGCATATGAAAAAGGGTGTCTGTAAGAGATTCAGTCACATACTAAAAGAAAATATTGGCTTCTAAATGGGAGAAATTTAAAGTGAAATACTAGAAGAGATGTTTCGAAAAGAAAGAGAGCAGCATATTATTGAGGCCCACACACTCCATTTGCATATGAATTTTGCCCTCAGGATATACCAGGAAGAACAAAGGCAGGCTGGGAACAAGACCGATCATGTCAGAAAGAGTTCCTGGTAATATGGCTTTAGAAAGTGTCTGCAGTCCTTTGCTTAAGCCGGGACCTTAGAACACAACAACTTCAGAAAGTAGAAACAAACTTTAGTGTGCTGAACAGCTGCCATATTTGAAAACCTAGTGGCAAAATTCGTAGACTTTGCCCAAGGTCTTCATCCTGATACACTATGCTTCACCCTTAGCAAGCAGCCATTAGGAACTGCGTCAGAGGGACCCCCTCAGGAGAGATTTGTGTTTATTACGCTCTTTTACCCTTGTGGCCGAATAATATTTTTGAAATTTTAATCAATCAATTTTAATCAACCCTTTCAAGCAGCTGGGCCACTTTAGGGTCATGGTTCAAGGTTAGGAGGCTACAGCAGGGTGGAAACCAAAATTGCATTCATGGCTTTTGTCATCCAATAGCCAGGGCCGCGGAGTGTCCTGAGGAGAGAAAGTGACAAGAAGTTTGAGAGCTGAGGATCTGAGTGGGAAAATGTAGAAATGTATTTCCCCCCACCTTTAACTCCTCAGACTAGAAAAAATTCCCTGGGCTGGCGAAGATGGAAAAGAGATAGGAAAGAATCCATAAGAAAACAGATGGTGGTGGCTCCTGGTTAGAAGGATCTTTTGTCCCTATCTCCTGGGCTGAACCCTGTGGAAGCAGGAAAACCCTAGGCGCTTTCCAAAAGCTGAGACCAGAGAGCAGCTGTGCCCTTTCCCAAGGGCTGTGCAGGGAATCTAGGTAGCCAGGGTAGGATCTACAACAGTCTTGCAAAGATTTTCATGTCTCAGCCTGGCACATGGCACGAAAAGAGCAAAATGATGACTCTGACATCAAGCATGGCACCGAGAAGCAGAGAGAGAGAGAGAGAGAGAGAGAGAGAGAGATTGACCTCAGGGGTCCAGGTGAACAGAAGCAAGAAGGCTGACAGAAGCAGAAACCGGAGTGGGAGAGGCTCCAAGGACTAAAAGTATCCCCTGTCATCCTCCTTCCACACGGCCCCTCTGTGCCTTCAGATGCAGCCCCAGAGAGAAAGGCAGGGTAGAACCTTAGATGACGGAGGGTAACTTTCCTCCACCTCAGCAGCACCCGGACTTAATATAAAATTAACCAGAGTTAAAGAAAAATAAACTCTTATAACTCTTGCATACCTGACTTGTGATGTACAGCCTTATCGAAACCTAATAAAAAGTCCAGAGATGAAACTAGATAGGCTGCCGAGGAGAGGCTAGGGGGCGGGACAAGGGGCAGCTGGAACATGGCTGGGGCAAGAACGTCTCCTTTGGTCGGAAGAGCGTCCCCTCCGCTCCCTTCCTGAGTCTCGCTTACAATTCTGTTTAAGTTTTGAAGCTGAGAGAAGAGAAGGCCCGTCGGAGGGAACTGAGGCCTTTAACACCGTGCACTGCAGTTAGTTCTTGAAGCACAGCAGCTCTGCCAAGGTGTTTAAAAATGAAGTGCAGTTCCCACCTCCCACACCTCACATTCAGGAACTTCAGTCAGCTCACATTCCTTTCACATTTGTTGCAGAAGCTCCCCTTACACCTGAGGGGGAAGCTCTGAGTTTTTCAACTGTTCAAATGCAGTGTTTGAGGCGAGCACAAAGTTTCCATTCCAAAGCAGTAGCGGTGGAGGATGGAGCCCGAGGCGCAGCAAGCCTTTCTTGCCAGGTCCTGAGCAATGTCAGGGCCTCTGCGAGGCGGCGCCTCCTAGGAGCTGTGGACTCAGACCCTCCAACAGGAGCCAGAAAGAGCCCGAGTCCAAAGAGCAGGCTCTGTGCTCATGAGAACATTGAACAGCTAAGCCGAAAAGACTTCTGGTCACTAAACCACAATAAAGCGGGCTTTACTTTACAATGGGGCATGGGTGTTAGTCGCTAACACTGAAGGAAGCTGACAGATGAGCCATCTCTATCCCAGGAAGGAAACAGGACTAGCTGAATTTTAAGCAAAAACCTTGGAACAACAAAAACAAATACGTGAAGGGCTGGCCAAGGGCAAGTCAATAAAGAAAAAAGGGAAAGGCTCCCTGGTGTGGCTGCCAGAGGTTGAGATTGATTACTTTGCATGTGTTATAAGAGAAGTTGCACGTAATGCACTTCATATTTTTGCTTCCAATCACACCATTTCTGTCTAACGGGGAGAGCTCTGGTCCCGGATGCCACTGCCAGGCCTGCCAGATAAGGGAAATGTATTCCTCTGGGCAGCCTCCCTGGAATTCGCGGTCACAGTGAAATCACTTGTGCTGTCTCGGATTCCTTTCAGAGTGTGGGAAGGAAGATGACAAGAGCATCCCCTGGGGGCTGCAGGGTCCTCTTAAGCCACCTCTAAGGCAGGTGGGGCCTTAGAAGGTGCAGGTCTACCTGGTAATATTTCAGTGACACCTGGAAGGCTCTTCGTCCGCCTCCTCCAATTGCTCTCAGTTGCTCAGCACTCTTCTAAAGAAATACAATCTTTCCTTCCACTGTTAGAAAGAATTTCATAGTAAGGTGTAAATGACCGATAGCATATCCTTTCCCGAGGATAGGTTTTGATAAGAGGAAAATAAGGGGAACATGGAGTTATTATTGATAGCTGGAGTAGTGCCTTGAGGAAGGGAGGAAACTCTGCGTTGGGGAAAATGATGAAAAATGGGAAAGGCGTGGTCGCCAAAAGTTGATCACTTCATAAATTTCCATAGAGTCAGTCTTATTCAAAAGTACTGAAATGGCTTTGCTGACCCATGTGAAAGTGTCATTTAGAATAATCTACCAGTTGAGAGGTCTTGTATGTTCCCCATTATTAACATCGAGGTAAGCAGAACTCCCACTAGAACATCCTGCGAACGCCTGGCATTCTCCAGCTCTGGCTTTCTGGGTTACATAACCTCTGAGTAAAACATAGTCCTATGACTATGCAGTCATAGGAGCTCACTGCAGTGCCTGGAGGGCAGTGGTCAGAAACCATCAGAAGCCCCTTGGACATTTTACAAATGATGGACCCGAAGTGTTCTTGATCAAGAAGTCTTAAGAATCCACCTTCCAATGTAGGGGACGTGGGTTCGATCCCTGGTCGGGGAACTGAGATCCCGCAAGGCGTGCGATGTGGCAAAGAAAAAAAAAGTCTCTTCATCATAAATATCCCAATTCTTCCTAAACTAAATTATGAATTTGACATGACCTCAACAAAAGTACTAACAGTTCTTTTCTGTACCTAAACAAGCTGTTTTTAGAGGGCGGGGGTACTACAAATCAGCTCTAGTAGATATTAGAACATAGTAAAAAGCCTCAATATTTAAAAAGTGTGACACTGCCACATAAAATGACAGGCCTTTGGAACAGAATAGAAATTATAGAAGAATAAAATACATATAAAATTTAGTATATGATAAAGATGAACTTTTTATACAGGGTGTTGGGACAACCAAGTATCATACGCTAAAGGATAAAATTGGATCCATACTTTACATTATACAGCAAAATTAATGATTTAAATGTGCAAAATGAAACCATAAAAGTACTAGAAGGAAACATGGGAGAATTCTTTTATAATCTTGGTATAAAAAATGCCTTTTTAACTATGACTAAAAATTTAGAATCCATTAAAAAAAGATTGATAAATTCAGCTACATTAAAAAAAAAAAAACAAAGCCTTCTCCATGTAAAAGTAGCATCAAGTCAAAGAGAAAAAATAATTGGAACTCATATATAGACAAAGTGCTCATTTCTCTACAGAAGGAGCTCCTAGAAAAGAAAAAGAGGCTAACAACCCAAAATAGAAAAATGAACAAATGACATGAGCTAACAGTTTGTAGAAAAAGAAACACAAATGCAAAACATCAAGATTATCAGTGTCACTCATTACAAGAGAAAAGCAAATTAAAAATATACAGAGATGCTATTTTTCCCTGTGAGATTGACAAAAATCCAAAAGTAGGACAACACATTCTTCCGGTGAGGCAGGAAAAGAGGAGCTCTCATTCACTGCTGGTCAGAGAGCAAAATAGCAAATTCGGAGGTAGGTATCGGGGTGGCCAAAAAGTTCATTCAGGGTTTTCTGTAATATCTTACTTTTTGGCCAACCCGATGATTCGTCAGTACCCCCAGATTAACAATGCATCTGCCAGACTTCTGCTTTCAGCCATGATAGACTAAGATAAACCAAATTTACTTTCTCATCTTAAACAACAACAGCAAGAAAAAGGAAGAAACTTTTTTTTTTTTTTTTGCGGTACGCGGGCCTCTCACTGTTGTGGCCTCTCCCGTTGCGGAGCACAGGCTCCGGACACGCAGGCTCAGCGGCCATGGCTCACGGGCCCAGCCGCTCCGCGGCATGTGGGATCTTCCCAGACCGGGGCACGAACCCGTGTCCCCTGCATCGGCAGGCGGACTCTCAACCACTGCGCCACCAGGGAAGCCCCAAGAAGAAACATTTGAAGCAAAAGTTTTTAGACATTGGACAATAAGCAGCACAGGACAATTCTGATGGTTAATTTTATGTGTCAGCTTGACACATGGGTCATGGGGTGCCCAGATATATGGTCAAACGTTATTCCGGGTGTGTCTGTGTGAAGGTTTCTGGATGAGATTAACATTTGAAGTGATAGACTGAGTAAGGCAGATTGCCCTCCTTCATCCAATCAGTTGAAGGCCTGAGAAGAACCAAAAAGCTGACCCTGTTGTGAGTGAGAGGGAATTCCTCCTTACTGACTGCCTTCAAGCCACCACGTTGGTTTTTTTCCTGTTTCCAGACACAAACTGAGACACTGACTCTTCCTGGATCTCGAGTCTGCCAGCCGTCAGACCGGAACTACACACCATCCTGGTTCTCAGGCATTTGGTCTTGGACTAAAACTACACTGTCAGCTCTCCTGGGTCTCTAGCTTGCTGACTACAGATCTTGGGACCTGTCAGCCTCCACAACTGCATGAGGCAATTCCTTATAATAAATCTCATATATATTCTGTTGGTTCTATTTTTTCTGGAGAACCCTGACTACCACAACAGTGAACCCTGAAAAGAGAGAAACAAGTAAGGGGACGCTGTGGTTGCTACAGCCTACCGCCTAGAGTCAGGTTCCAGCCCAGGGAGGGGCCTCCCCAAGAGCTCACAGCCTTGCTAAGTTGAGGAGACAGAGTTCAGAATTCTGAGAGGCCAGGGAGACTAGAATTCACAGGGCAAAATACCAGAGAGGTAAGAGCTCACAGAAACTTCAGAGATCAAAGTGTTCCCCTTGAGGGTTCCCCTGAGTCAGAACTCTCTCGATCTATGAGTTAGTCAGTTCTGGGCTCTCGTGGTGGGAGCATCTTTACAGACTATGATTCTTGACCTTAAAAGACCCATTTCCTACACAACAGGGTCTCTAAACCCCAACCTGCTACTTCATTTGGTACATAAATTAAGAACAACAATCTACTCTGAAGGAAAATCTGGCCGTGTTGGACTCAGTGAAAGACATGTGTTTGTTTCCAGCATGGTGCCTTTCTAAGAGATTTTCAGAGGCTATTTTTTGGACCATCTGCTATTTTGACCTGATGTAGGCTTCATCTCTGCAAAATGCAAATCAAATGAAATGGCAACCGTGCTCAGTTTTGCATCAGGAGGCTTGCTGTTGGCTTTAGTCTGTCACATAACCTCTCTGGGTTTCTTCTCATCTTTACAAAAGGAAGTTGCCCCACTCTGTGATCTCTAAAGCCCCTTGAGTTCTAGAATTCTATGAAAATTTCTGCTAATACATCACGATCACAAAGAATTTACAGTGCTCCAAGATAAGGCATAATTGCACTAGTTCTAAAATATATAGTTATGCTATTTAATTCTACAATGAGATTTAATTAACTTTCCTTTCCCACTGTCAAAAGCCTCAGTGGAATAATTGTCTTTGCAAATCGTGCAGAGCTTTGGTGCCCTGATCAGACACTCCAGATACCCAATTTGCTCTCATAGCAGCAGGAAAAACCTTGGAAAGCAATAATGCTTTATTCACCGGAGAAAAGGACAGCGTAGTTGCCACAGGAAAGCCACTTCCATCCTCCTCTCCACAGCCCCAGAAGAGCTGTGGTACCAGGCGCCGGCTAAATGCCATGAGGATTTAGCCCGATGGATAAATCTTGTTCCCTCGGCTGCCTCAAACAGGTGGATCCAACTGAAGCAAATGTTACGAATTGGACTTTTTCATACAGCCTTGTGGAAATATCCATTGCCCTAGGCCCCCAGAGCCACCAGGGAATGTCTGACTTAACCACAGTTTTACTCATCTTTCAGCTGAAGCAGACCTTCAAGCATAAACCTGAGTCACGTTGGGGCACTGAGTGGATTTGTGACCTTCCCTGGAGGCGACTGGCTCCAAACCCCGGGAATGTGTTATATGAAAAAATAAATGCCTTTTTTTTTTACCATCTGTAAATGAAAAACATTCTTCATATGTTTAACTGTTTCAAATTGCCATATGTCACACACACACACACACACACACACACACAAAAACACAGGCACGCTGCATGCCTGCTGGGGGCTGGGATCAAGTTGGTACTCGAGATTTTAGGTCCCTCTTCCAACCCTCTGCTTTTTCTTTCAAGGAGGCTACAGGTAAGAAGCTTCCAGGTGGGCTTCCCTGGTGGCGCAGTGGTTGAGAAGTCCGCCATGGCCGCTGAGCCTGCACATCCGGAGCCTGTGCTCTGCAACGGAAGAGGCCACAACAGTGAGAGGCCCATGTACCGCAAAAAAAAAAAAAAAAAAAAAAAAAAGCAGCTTCCAGGTTTGTACCCACCCGGAAATAGCACAATTTAAATCTTAGTGGGGATGCTATGGCTGGCTTTTCTGGAATTTCAACCATCTGCTGCAATTCTCCCCCTCCCCTTTCAGCCATTCACTTCAACTGTCCCCATGCTGCCACAGAATCATAAACATCTAAGGACTAAAACCATGGCAAAATAGGGTAAGGCACTTTATGTTTTATTTTATAAGAGGGATGGATGGGTAGAGAGAAAGGGAGAAGGAAGAAACTAAAAGAAACTTTTGAATTCAACTGTCCCTCATTAACTTAGTAAGAGGACTAATTAGCTTCTTTCAGAGACTTTTTGGTTGGGTGTTTGCTGCTTGAATTAATTTTCCTGGGAAGCTAACAAGCCAGAGCTTTTCTTATTGTCAAAAGTTCCTCATTCCTCCCTCAAAACCGTTAGGGGATGAAGGCAAACCCCCTAACAGTACCCACTGCAGGATCTATTTTGGTCTGATCTGATCATGGTGACTGAGGAACGGTCAGTGAGCGAGGTGGTGACCCATGGAAGACATGATTCTCTAAATCTAGAAGGAAACTCTCTCATGAAGGACCTTTTAAACTGACTCACAGGTATTGCCAAATAAGTCCTTTTATAGCGAGCAGTGGGTACTGCCGTTTGCTTATCCAGATCGATCCCCTTCCTGACTGGCTGGCACAGATGTTTCTTTGCTTCAGGGGGTTGATACTGATTCCATTCCTCCGATGGGGTTTCAATGTAGTCATGATCATGTGACCCAGTTCTGGACAAAGATATAAGAGGCTTAGAACTTCTGGGAAAAACTGAACAACATAGGTAACGTTCACTAATATCTGGTTCTCCTTTACTTCTGAATACGTGGAAAATTGTACCTCCCTACCCCCTTGAAGTGAAGCAGGGCCGTGGCAGGTTTCTGGCCAATGAAATCGAAGGGGAAGTTACAAGAACTATAAGAGGAAGTCACCTCGGGCCAAAAGATTTATCAGCAGCCTTCTTTTTTCTTGCCACTACAAACTCTGAAGTTCTTTTTAAGATGAGAACTTCCATTAGTCTGGGTCCAAGACTGAGCCAGCAAATCCGTGTAAGACATGGAGCGTGGGCAAGCAATGTGCTTTTGTTGTTTTTAAGCCACTAAGATTGGGAGGTTATTTGCTACTGCAGTATAATCTAGTCTATAATGACTGATACAGCTTTACTTGCGCTTGAGAAACAGACATAAGATGCAATAAGGAAGAGCTACTTTTCCTACCCTGGAGACAATTTTGTGAGAATATGACACTGGATCAATTTAGTTCAGAGGAGGATGCCAACACATAAAAATCTAAAGGAGCCGGGCCCTTGACAACATCATTGAACACAGAATAAACCTGGAAGTCACCAGACTTCTTTCTCTTATGTGAGATAATAAATATCTCATTTTTATGCCACTTTCAGTCTCATACTCTCTTATTGGCAACCAAAAGCATCCGAACCAATACACTACAAAAGAGGTTATCCACCTCTCTCCTTCTTTCTGTATCTTTTTTTGTTTCCATCCATCCATCCATTCGTTCATCTCTATGACAAACAGATATATCAATTATTTTTCAGGCCACACCAACCATGGGAAACAAAACACAGCAAAAGACCCCCATGGTTTTAACCAAAGCCATACACAGATTCCCTGGAACTCTGGCTCCACCAAATCCCCCCAGTGATCACTGGTGCTGTTCTTATTACTGACCACCTCCCAGAGTCCACAGTGACTCTTAAGGTATTACTGGAAAGCCGAGGGTCATCTGGGCCTGTTTCTTTGCTACTTGCAGTTTTTAAATTTACTCCGTCTATAAACATGTTTCCTGATATTAGCTCCATGCTGAGCACTGTAGTGACTGCAGGGGACAACACATAGTTACTGCCATGGAAAAGAAACAGGGTGATTGGGCGGGGAGGTGGGACAGGAAAATCAACAGGCCAGTTGAATACGGGGCCTGCCACTGTGAGCTGCAGATTCCCTGCAGCTTCTCACCATGTTCTCTTCTGGACACCAGTCTGCCTACCACATCTGGTCACTCCTGTCAGCAGGTTGTACCTGTCCTATATGCTCCAAACCGTAATAACCAAGGATCCATCAGGTCCTGAAAGGACTTTGCTCTGCGAGGTCTAGACCGATGCCCGGAGTTGGGTTAGAGCTTTTCTTTCATTCTCCACTTGTCTCACTGCAGCCTTGCTTTCCCTACCTCTGACCAGTGATTGTTTCAGGACAGTCCCTTACCTGCAGTCACAAAGCCAGAGCTTTTCTTATTGTCTCAAGTTCCTCATTCCTCCCTCAAAACCATTAGGGGATGAAGGCAAACCCCCTAACAGTACCCACTGCAGGATCTATTTTGGTCTGATCTGATCATGGTGACTGAGGAACGGTCAGTGAGCAAGGTGGTGACCCATGGAAGACATGATTCTCTAAATCTAGAAGGAAACCCTCTCATGAAGGACCTTTTAAACTGACTCACAGGTATTGCCAAATAAGTCCTTTTATAGCAAGCAGTGGGCACTGATATTTCTTTATCCAGATCGATCCATCTATATGACAAACAGATATATCACTTATTTTTTCAGGCCACACCAGCCATGCGAAACAAAACACAGCGAAAGACCCCCATGGTTTTAACCAAAGCCATACACAGATTCCCTGGAACTCTGGCTCCACCAAATCCCCCCAGTGATCACTGGTGCTGTTCGTATACTGACCACCTTCCAGGAGGTGGTCAGTAATAAGAGCTGGGTCTGCCAGGTCCCCTGGCAGGTGGCTTCCTAAGTATCCATTCCAAGGACTGGAAGGCAAAATTCATCTCTGTTCCTTGATGCTTGGACCAAAGGCCCCTACAGAGCTTGAAATGGAATGTGTTCTCCAGAAGCAGACATTTAGATAGACTTTGGGGTACAAGATGGTTTGGGTTTTCTTTAGCGAATAACAGCTGTGAACAAAAGGCAGGATTAGGCAGAGGAAGAAGTAAAACTATGATGCAGGATCGACCAACCTCAGCCAACCCAGTACACTGTGTTGGGCTGAAATGGCCAGGCCTCCATTCTGCTCCTGCTAGCTCAGTCACCAGATGAGAGGGGCTCCAGGAGGAGTGTGACCCTGAGTGGGGCTCCCCTACAGCTGAGGCAGACCATGACCGAGCTGACAGGGGGAGCTGTGTCTGCTGGGCTCCCCACAACTGGGCGGCAAGTCCTTCTCCGGAAGGGACCTGGCAGACCCAGCTCAGTGTGCCCCACAGTCCGCCCTCTGGGCTTCTTGGCTCTACTTCTCCAGGTGTGCTCAGTGAGCAGCTCCTCCAGGATTCCTGTGGGCCTCTTGTAGAAAGCGGAAACAGGTGGACAATTATAGCCCCCCGTGTGATCGTCTGAGCAAGGCAAGTGCTTTCAGGGCCCACAGTTGATGCTTATTTTCTCCTCCCCCATTCCCTCTTGGGTACCACCTCAGCAGACTCAGACCATCCTCTCCAAAGTTCACCATATCCTTCTCTGATGGGGTTGCTGAATCTGTCCATCCACAGTTACAATCGGGCAAGGAAGTCAAAAGGGGCACCCATTTGGTTCCATACATATTCCTCACTGGTCCCATAGTGTAACAGAAGCCCACCTCCCCCGATGATCAGGGTCAGCTACACCTGCAATGATCTTGCCCACTTGCCCCTGGATACAAGGATCCTAAAATGCCTGGGAGCAACGGCAGTTCGAATTCAATGGGATTCTTGCTGTGTCCCCTAGAGAAAGTCTGTCCCCTCTGGGGGACATAAAGCACAAAGTTCCCCAGTGAGTCACTGAAAGTGGGTAGGGGGGTCACTCCTACTTCCACCTGTTGGTTCCCAGATCCATGTATTCTTCCTACTGAGAGCATAGTGCTATGGGGACACAACGCCCTATAAAGGCCTTTGGTTCAATGCATGCGTTATATCCTTCTGGGCAGTGGGGAATGTGATACGACCAACCCGTGGATCCCATGGTAGTGTGCCCAGTCCTCATATCTTTGCTGTAAAGTGGGTCCCCTGATGGGATGCCATGTTATATGGGATCCTATGCCAATGGATCAAATACTGCACAAGCCCTTAGAGAGCAGTGCTGGCTGAGCCCTGATGGTGGGCAAGTCAAACTTGTGTCTATTCTTATGACAACAACTGCTGGCTTTTCCAGAATGGAAGAGGCTCAAGGTAGTGAGCTTACCACCAAGGGACCAGTTGATTTCCTTCAGGACTGTTGCCATATTGGGCACTCAGTGTCAGTCACTGTTGCTGGAAGGTGGGACAATTAGCAGAGGAGTAACTAAATCAGCCTTGGGAGGTGGGAATCCATGCTGTATGTCCTGCATGGAGACTCCATCTCTGCTGCCATGGCCACCACATTCATGTGTCCATCATGCCAGCACTGATGTGGCTGATGACGAAGGCTAGATAACGTCAGCTGGCCTGGTCATTTCGTCTACTTGGTTGTTTAGTGCTTCTTCTGTAGTGGTCGCTCTCTGGTGGCTTTAGCATGTGGGATGATGTCTTCACACTTGGTGCCACTCCCCATGTTCATCTGCATGCTTCTGCCTCAGATTGGCTTATCCCCAACCTTTTCTCTATCGGGCATCTAACCAGAAAGCCAGGACATTTGCTATATCTAGCCAGGACATTTGCTATATCTAGCCCACAATATATATTCTAATCTTGGGTCATTTCTCTTTTTGCAATTTGGTGAACCGGTACATTGGGAAACTTCCCACTGGGAAGATTTTCCCTTGATGCTCTCTTTCAAGTCCATTGCTGATGAGGCTATATTGAAGCTGCCGTCCATTTTTGGCTCAAACCCACACACTGAGCCAATCCATCTGTGTACTAAACTCAGGCGTTTCCCTCTATTTTAAGCTGGTCGTACAAGATGTCCTATGCACTCATTAGCAAGAGCTGAGGCGGGGGAATGTACCAAAATGGTGGATGCTCTGGTCTGGGCTACCTGTTCATGCAGCTTGCTTGTGCACTAGGTCCTCCTTGGGCTTGATCCCAGATGGATCATGTCCATCTTATGATGGGTTGCTGCTGGGTTCACCCAACCTTCTGATGTGAAGGGTGTGACAGGACCCAAACCCTGATGGATAATGCCTGGTAACTTAGTATCCTGTGCTTAGGGTGACTATCTGTTAATGCAGGACTGAGGGATTTCCCATGATAAAAGACTTTCAGTGTTAAAACTGAAAGTCTGGGGAAGTCCTGGGCAAACTGGGCTGTGTTCGCCATCCCACCCATGGTCAGTCACTCTGTCTCCAGGAGGGCCCCGTTAACATGCCAGCAGTTGTATTTCAAAAGGTGCATAATTCTCCACTGAAGGTAACATGGCTTTGTTCCAGAACCCCAGGAGCCTCCTTTGTTGTTCTTCCACTGGGACTTGCCACAACTCTTTGAGGGCATCCACCCAGATATTGTTATTGCGTGTGTCAAGGTCCCAGGTTTCCCAGCCCGGAAACCCGGGTTCACATACCTGTCTTGGTTGGTTCGTCCACTCCGACTTGAAGTCCTGGGTTTGGTCCTTGGCTTGCTGCACTCTCCAGCTAGAGAAGATGAGAGCTTCACTGTGTGTGAGCCAAGAGGCCCTCTGGCTTTCATCCCTGACTTGCAATTAGTTGCCTGTTACTCATTTTCAGGTGTTCATGATCTTCTGTGGAGTAGCAACAGCACCTAGCAACAGCCATCCAGTCCCACTTTAGGGCTAGATGTTCATAAGTTTCGGGTGCCTCATATACTGCTTTCACTAGTACATTCTCTGTTACAGATACACCATCCCAATTCACCACTGAAGGCAGTTTTAATGATAGGACCACCACCTGGTGCCGGAAAATGGGGCCTAATTGCCAGCCAGGCGGTGAGTGATTCAGCTTTAAAGCTCTGTCTTACCCTCTGCTTTCTGAGACTCTCCTCAGCACCAACAGTTGCAAGGCTGCTTCTTCAAACTGAGACAGTCTGGGGAGCAGGATAGCTATTACAGATGAATACACCTAAAAGGGAAAGGGGAAAGAAACAGGACTGGTCCCGGGAAGAAGGTGATCTGTGATGCAGGCCTGACAAAGCTCTGGCCAAGCTGGCGAGGCGCTCTGGAATGTGTTGTCTGTAGAATCTAGCGCAGGCTGCCCTGAAAGAATATGACGGACCACGTGGCTTCTGTTGAAGGAGCCAACACCTGGAGGCTGGCTGTTAACTGCACCCACTCCCTGTAGCTGACCAGGAAGTCCGTCCGTGATGGGGGCTCTGCACAGTGCACCTCCACGCCTACCACCTAACTCTCCTCCGACAACTCAGAGCCCCCCTGAAACATGGCTGTGGCATTGCACAGGGCCCATGGTAGGCATGGGCCCTAAGCCATACTGTGATTCCTGGCTTGTGGGTTCTACAAAGTGAGTCCTTTGTTTTCCCATCAGGGAAGAAGGGGAAAGATGGCGGGGAGGACGCAAAGAATCACTGTTTGTAAATTAGGAGGTAAAAAGAAAAAAGCACCACAACAATCTGAGGAGAAGAAAAACGAAAGGTTGTCTCTCTCCAGATATCCTCTTTCATTGTCTTTTCTTCTCCATATTTTCCAGTCCAAGACCCAGAATAAAAGCATCTGGACTAGGACTTTTCTTAAAGTGTCCTAGAAAAGAGCCAGACATGTCTGTATGGACCTTTCTTCCAGCTTTCTGCCAGAAATATTCAATCAAACGATGACTCCTCTTCCTTGTACTGGGCTATGCAAATAGAGACAGAGAAATCTCTTATCTTGTTCCATAAACCCAAGTCCTAGGAATTCCACCACTGGTCCCATTTCCCACTCACTCTCCAACCATCCAACCATCTGTGTTCACCCCACGCTGACCATCCTGCAGGGAACTGACCAAGTGTGTCCCTTTGGCATGACCAGCCATGCAAACGTAGTGAGACCACTTTCCAGAGGTCTACGACATTGCATGTTTAAAAAGTTAAGAGCAATTTAAAGTGCAAGTATTACTCTGAAAATGCTCCCTAATTAATAAATGTTCTACATTTTTATGTGGGAATGTTTAATATTTAATTTTTCAATAATTTTATCATTTATAATTTATTAAATTTATTTTATGGCTTGTATTTATTAAAAATTTATATACTTCCTATTTCTTTTACTCCAATGTTAGATTTCTATGCAAAGTGAAAAAAACTGGTGCTTTTCAGTCATATGACTTTTTTCAAAGCCTCAATTGCAGTGTATTAAGGCTCCAGCATCCTAAGCTTCCCTCACGGTGTCTCTCCTGACATTTTCTCAATGACCATTGCATTTGTGTAGGTCAGGGTATCAGCAGGTCTTTGGAAGTGGGCTAAGATGTTCAGCTTTTTTCTCCAATGAGCTGGTTATAGCAGTTATTGCAGCACTAAAACTTCATGGTGTTGGAATTGTATGGACTTGGAGCTACAATGTTCTATATGCCCCTGAAAATTCAGACCCTGTATCAAGATGGGTTGAGTAGGGATTTCTGGCCCTCAGGCGTTGACAGCTCAAGTGCGTTAAGTTTCCAGTCAGGTAATAGAAGGGAGGGGCTGGCAGAGAATACTAAAAGTGGCGTTGGTGTTAAATGCCCCAACCATTGAAAACCAAATATTTTCAAAGAAACAAAGCATGTCTGATGTCTTTGGTCTGGATTCTGCAAGTCTGCAGCCTCTGCAAGGGAATCCTTGAGACTTTGAACTGATATCTGAATATTGGGCTGTACATCTTCGTAGGTAGAGGGAGGGCCAATATTAAAAGTCTCCTTTCCGTACTGTGGATTTTAGGCAAGCTCAAGTGATGATTAAGGTCAGGAGACCACATATGCGTTAAGTGGAGGAGGATTTTATACCGATAAAATCGGCAGGCACACAGTGGGTTCAGTTCATTCAGTGCACACATGTTTATTGAGCATTTACTATGTGAGGTGCTCATGAGGTCAGATAAAAAGAGAGGTGCAAGGAGTGAGAGGGCATTTCGAAGAACGATGCTGCAAAAACAACAGAGGGGAAGAATGACCTTTGTCGCTCTGTAAGTCACCAAAATTCTATAACAAAAGCCCATCAAACAGGGCTGTGAAGTGTTTTGAGATGCTGGGTTTAAAAATATGATATAAAATCATTAATGTCAAAATCTACCACTCATCACGTTCGACATTTTTTTTTAATTTATTTATTTATTTATGGTTGGGTCTTCATTGCTGCGTGCAGGCTTTCTCTAGTTGCGGCAAGTGGGGGCTACTCTTTGTTGCGGCGTGCGGGCTTCTCATTGCTGTGGCTTCTTTTGTGCAGCACAGGCTCTAGGTGCAAGGGCTTCAGTAGTTGCAGCACGCGGGCTCAGTAGTTGTGGCTCACCGACTCTAGAGTGCAGGCTCAGTAGTTGTGGTGCATGGGCTTAGGTGCTCCACGGCATGTGGGATCCTCCTGGACCAGGGCTCGAACCCGTGTCCCCTGCATTAGCAGGCGGATTCTTAACCATTGCGCCACCAGGGAAGTCCCACATTTGAAATTTTTTATGACAACTTTTGAACATATTTTCTCACCCCTGTTAGAACCGAGGGCAGAGCCCACCTCTGTTTTATCTTTACTTCCCTGCATCTTGTATAGTGCTTTGCTCACAGTAACTCCCATAAAGATGAGCTAAATGAGTTCAAGTTTATACTCAGACCATCTCTAGCTTGTAAGCTACAGGAGGATAGGTTGGATGCATTTTTAATTGATGTTTTCCAAGGAGCCTAGAATAGTGCTTTGCACTGAAGGTGCTGAATAAGTGCTGTTTCAGTCAAAGAGAAACTTCTGACACCCTATTCTTTTTATGATCCAGGCCTCCCCCAGTGCCCTTCTCCCAACCTGGCAATGCTGAGTTGGGACTCCTTTAGTGCCAAACACAGCTCACTCCTGTAATATAGCTGCTGAGTGTCTGTAGCATTTTGATATAATGCATTAAAACATTTCCCCAGCCAAGTGTTTTACACAACATACAATATTTTCCTATGCTAGTGTTTCTTTTATTGAGTTTTTTACAAAAAAATTATCACACATTCTACAGATATTCAGCAACACTTACTCAACTGAAACACAAAATAAAATTACAGAAACACCAAATACAGACATTCTCTCAAATTAACTGGAAAGAACTGATTGTTAGTGAGGAATCGACTCCACGTAAATTGCTGCGTGGCCTCTGCATAGGGCTCTCTTTGGTCAAATGTCACATTGGTGGGGCACTTTCCAGGTGGGTCAACTCCACTGTCCCTTTATCTGCCAACCCAGCAATCAGGACAGAGACTGAGCATCCCAAGATTAAGTTCACGGAAGAGGGCTTATATTGTAGCTCCAAGGGTCACAAAGCAGACAGTTGCTACACCTTGTACAGCCCAAGATGAAGGCAAGTGAGGAGGGTATGTAGACTTGGCAAGAGTTACTGAGTTGAGAGAAACACTTGTTGCCAGAAGAATGTGCGAGTGGCCCCTCCCTGTGGAAGGACCATTGTCTGGGGAAAAGGTGACTTAGAGAAGAGAGCAGATAGCAGAGGTCTGGGCATGGAGATGAAAGCATGAGGAGGAGGAGGTGTAGGGAGCAGGTCAGGTAGGAAATCAGTGAGGGCAGGTCACGTGGGGGCACCTCCATCCTGGGAACTGAGACCACAGCTTGTGTCAGGTGCTCAGGGAAGACTTAGAATAACCGCCCAAAGCTCAATCGTTATACTTCCACTTGAACTCTAAATCACACCAATTTCATCCCCCTGTGAGGTAGAGGCAAAGGGTCAAGGAGCCTAGACCTTAGCTGATAGGGTTAATAGCATTCATGCCTGCGTGCATCACTTCTCACCCTTGAAATCACCCCCAAATTCATCAAAATAAGTATTTTCACTCTTAGTCAGCAAATGAGGGGACCAAGCACCAGGAAGTTTAAGTATCTTGCAAATTGTTGCACTTGGCATAAAGGGGGAGACCCAGGACTAGGATTCAGGTCCTCTGGACACTCACCTACTGGTTTCCTCCCTTGTTTCCTTTATACCTCTGTGCAAATATTACCCTCTCAGTGAAGGTGATAACCATTTATAAGTAGGAACCCTTACTCCACATCAGTACTCCCTCGCCCCCATCCCTTCCCGAATACTCATCAACGGCAGAAATACGAATACTTACTTGTCAACTTATTTATTGATCTTGCTTCCCTCCCCTATTACAATGTCAGCTCAGTGCAAGCAGGATTGTCTGTTATATTCACTGTTGTATCCTCCAAACCTAGAACTGCACCCGGCACGTCACCCTTGCCTAATCCTATTTGAAATGTCTGGATTAGGACTTCTGAATCGTCCAGGGATCTTGCTTGAATGCAGATTCAGAGCCTGGGATAGGTCTTGTACGCTCATATGGCTGGTCTGGGGAACACTCGCCATCACATGTGGTTTTCCTTTAGCTCTGATTTGGTGGTAGGTGGAGATGGCTAAAGAAGAGGGCAGGGTGGGGCCCGAATGGAGGAGAATAGCTGAAAGGAATCTCTTATAGGGAATTTTCTATCCTCAGTAGTTCCCCTTTGATCTCGCGTGCATCATGAATGTGTAACATTTCTGAATGGTACTTAAGGAATAGGTATTCTCATCCCACAGCGCTTTGACAAGCACCCAGCCTCATTTCCACTGGGCCTCCCTGATGAACATGCTAGGAGCCGCACTGCTGTTGAAAACTTGGTTCAATTCCGAAGCCTACCTTAAAAACAGAAAAGCCTCAAAGGCTGCAACTAAGGGAACCAACTCTCTCAAACGGGGATTTTCTTTAGGATCTGTTTGGCAAACACGTATGTTTCTTACTTTGAGGCAGGCCATGTCAGCAGTTTAATTTAAGACATCAAATGAGAAACAATCTGTCTGGCATAACCTTTTGCCGGTGAAATGAACAGCCTCTGAGCCAGCTCCCAGAAAACACTCTCATTATCCTGGTCTCCGTGACATGGGACATATTGTCTCTTTTCTTGACTTGACCTTAACACATCACTGATGCAAAACATATTTTTAGTTTGAAAAATAGTCATCTAGAAAATAAAACCATTTCATCATCTCAGCCACAGTTCTGAGCCTCAATGCTATTGAAAATGTGTTTTATTTGTTTGATTTGTACCACTGACTGTTTCTAGCCTTTTAAAAAATTAGGGAAATATTTGTGAGCATAGAGGTACCCTGCAAAAATTTATTCTTTCCATTCAAAACCTAAGGTTAACAAACTAAGATCAATAGGAACATGGACTCTGACTCTGGTCACAAAATGTTCTTGGAAACTGAGGGATAAAGGGAGTTTTGTTTGGAAGTAAAGACTCATGATCAAATTAAAGAAAAAATATCTCCATAACTGTTTAAAATAGCAAAAATGTGATCTACATCATGGAGAGTTCCAGTGGCATGGGGGAGGAAAATTAGGGACCATTTAGTTTAATGAGACATTTTCAGAGATGAGGAAACTGTGGCCTGGTAGGGAGACTTGCTCAAAAATATGTAGCTATAGTGGGAAGAGGCAGGACTAGAATTCAGGTCTCCTGGTTTGTGGCTAATGACCTCCCACCTCACCTACTTTCTTCCCTGTAAAAGTCCTACGCGACAGATATACTTGCACTAATTGGTGCATTGCTTATATGAGAGCCTCTTGTACCTACATCAGTTAGGATTAGCATCAATTACTATTAACGGGCTAGAGCAAGATAAAAATTTATATTTCACTCATTTAAAAGAAGCCTGGTGGTAGGCAGATCTGGTGTAGTGACTGCACAGAAATTAGGGACCCACTCTCCCGGTAACTCTTTACTCCATCTTTCTATTGCCAATTTATGACCTAAGATAGATGCTGAAATTCCAACTATTATGTCCACACTACATGCTGGAAGATGAGAAGAAACACAGTGGACAAAGGGGCTTCCTTCTGCTGTCTCTTTCTCTTTTAAGGTGACTTCCACAAATTTCCTCCCAACAACTTCTGCTTATATCTCACTAACCAGAACTTATATTGCCACAAGGGAGACTGGGAAATGTGACTTTCCATCAAATTGGGGTTCTATTCCTGAAGAAGAAAGAGAATATTGGTATTGGAAGGCAATGAGCTGCCTCTGCAACTGTACGAAGTATATTCATAGCACTGAAAGCCATCCTCTGGTCTAAATTTGGCTTTTTTACAATCAATACATTAGGAGTCATGATTCTGATAGTGGTATAGCAGCTTGTATTGGACTAACCATCTCACAGATAATGATTAAACTCTAGGGAAAAAACAGACACAAAAAACCTCTTGAAATCACTGGAGAACAACCCAAAGTAGGAGCTAAAGGGAATTCAACCATTTAAAGAAAGGAAGGTGGGGGCAGAGTCAAGATGGCGGACTAGGAGGATGCAGAATTCGAGTCTCCTCACAACTAGGGCACCTACCAGGCACTGGTGGGGGACCACGGACACCTAAGGGGACAAGAGGAAACCCCAGGTACTGGGTAGGATGTGGGGCATGGGGGGAGTGAAGGGGGAGGAGAAGTGGAGGCGGAACAGGACCGGCACCCCTGAAGGGTGGCTGGGGGAAGGGAAGGGATCCCACGCCCTTAGGGGGAAATGGGGGGACCACTGGGAGAGCAGAGGATCAAAAGGGAGCATGGCCAGGTTTCCCCTGCCCACTTGGACCCCAGGAACCTCTTGAGATCCCCAGCCTGATCCTCTGCCCACCGAGGCCCCCTCCAGCAGTGCGGGTCCTGAGGGAGTGGGAGGGAGGGAAGGGGGAGCAAAAGTTAAGGCCGGACCTCCAGGACTGGCACCCCTGAGGGGTGGCTGGGGGAGGTAGGAGTTCCTACACCCAGCGGGACCCACCCACAGTTAGGGGTCCAGCAGGGACAGGGGAGACCCGGGGGGAGACAGTGGCGGAGGGGTGCAGAGGAACGGAAGGGAACGTGGCCAGTGCTTTCCCCGTCTACTTAGGCATCGGAAGCATGTTGGGCTCCCGGGCCTAATCCTCTGCCCTTGGAACCTCCCTCCGGTCGTGCAGAGCCCAAGCCCCGCCCCTACACCCTCACCCAGAGCCCTACCTGCAAACTCCAGAAATCCACACTCCAGAGGCCTTCCTTTTCACGTGCTGCCTCTCCCCTTCCGCACCGGTCTTAAGCAGCAGCCTCGCCCCAAGCTTGAACGTTGCCCCGCTGAGGCCCCGCCCCCAGGGCCTTTTCCAGCTATGAGGGTCCTGAGCCTAGGCCCCGCCCCCCTCTCAAACTGTCACCATCCCACACGCCTAGGTTCTGCCCCACCCTAAACCCCACCCCTGCCTAAGTTCCACCCCACCTAAACTCTGCCCCCATAGCCTAGGCTTTCTTTTTTTCCTCTTTCAGATTGGGGTTCTGTTTTACCTTGTTGATTCACTGTTGATTCTTTTATATTTTTCCTAATAAATCTTTTATTTTTCTAATTTTATTTTATTCTTTATATTTTGTTATTGTTCTCTTCTTTTAGCTTCTTTCCCCCTCCCCCACCCCTTTTCTTTTTTCTGTTGTGGTTTTATTTTACCTTGTTGCAGTTGTTTCAATTATAGTTTTATTTTTCCTAATATAATTTTTATCTTTCTAATTCTATTTTGTTTTTTATTCTTTGATATTGTATTGCTCCTTTTTCTCTTTCATTTCCTTTTTTTTTTTTACTGCACCACGAAGCTTGCGGGATCTTGGTTCCCAGGACAGAGGTCAGGCCCAAGCTCCTGTGGTGGGAGCTCTGAGTCCAAACCACAGGACTAACAGAGAACCTCAGACCCCAGGGAATATCAATCAGAGTGATGCCTCCCAGGGGTCCTCATCTCAGTACCAAGACCCAGCTCTATCCAACTGCCTGCAAACTCCAGTAATGGACATCTCAGGCCAAACGACCAGTAAGACAGAAATACAGCATGACCCATCAAAAAAAAAAAAAAAAAGAAACAACAAAAAAATAAGTTACAGATGAAGGATCAAGGTAAAATCTACGAGATGAAATAAATGAAGATGAAATAGGCAACCTACCTGAAAAAGAATTCAGAGTAATGATAGTAAAAATGATCCGAAATCTTGGAAACAGAATGGAGAAAATACAAGAAATATTTAACAAGGATCTAGAGAATTAAAGAGTAAACAAACAATGATGAACAACACAATAAATGAAATTAAAAATACTCTAGAAGGAGTCAATGACAGAATAACTGGGGCAGAAGAATGGATAAATGAGCTAGAAGATAAAATGGTGGAAATAGCTGCCAGGGAGCAGAATAAAGAAAAAAGAGTAAAAAGAATTGAGGACAGTCTCAGAGACCTCTGGGACAACATTAAACGCAACAACATTTCAATTATGGGGTCCCAGAAGAAGAAGAGAAAAAGAAAGGGTGTGAGAAAATATTTGAAGAGATTATAGTCGAAAGCTTCTCTAACACGGGAAAGGAAATAGTCAATCAAGTCCAGGAAGCACAGAGAGTCCTATACAGGATAAACCCAAGGAGAAACACACCAAGACACATATTAATCAAACTATCGGGCTTCCCTGGTGGCGCAGTGGTTGAGAGTCTGCCTGCCAATGCAGGGGACATGGGTTCATGCCCCAGTCCGGGAAGATCCCACATGCTGCGGAGCGGCTGGGCCTGTGAGCCATGGCTGCTGAGCCTGCGCATCCAGAGCCTCTGCTCCGCAAAGGGAGAGGCCACAACAGTGAGAGGCCCGTGTACCGCAAAAAAACAAAAACAAAAACAAACTATCAAAAATTAAATACAAAGAAAAAATATTAAAAGCAGCAAGGGAAAAGCAACAAATAACATAGAAGGGAATCCACATAAGGTTCACAGCTGATCTTTCAGCAGAAACTCTGCAAGCCAGAAGGGAGTGGCAGGACATATTTAAAGTGATGAAAGGGAAAAACCTACAACCAAGATTACTCTACCCAGCAAGGATCTCATTCAGATTTGATGGAGAAATCAAAAGCTTTACACATAAGCAAAAGTTAAGAGAATTCAGCACCATGAAACCAGTTTTAAAAAAAATGCTAAAGGAACTTTTCTAGGCAGGCAACACAAGAGAACAAAAAGACCTAAAAAAACAAACCCAAAACAATTAAGAAAATAGTAATAGGAACATACATATCGATAATTACCTTAAATGTAAATGGATTAAATGCTCCAATCAAAAGATATTGACTGTCTGAATGGATACAAAAACACGACCTGTATATATGCTGTCTACAAGAGACACACTTCAGACCTAGGGACACATTCAGACTGAAAGTGAGGGGGCAGAAAAAGATATTCCATGCAAATGGAAATCAAAAGAAAGCTGGAGTAGCAATTCTCATATCAGACAAAATAGACTTTAAAATAAAGACTATTACAAGAGACAAAGAAGGACACTACATAAGGATCAAGGGATCAACCCAAGAAGAAGACATAACAATTGTAAATGTTTATGCACCAAACAGAGGAGCACCTCAATACATAAGGCAAATGCTAATAGCCATAAAGGGGGAAATCAACAGTAACACAATAATAGTAGGGGACTTTAACACCCCACTTTCACCGATGGACAGATCATCCAAAATGAAAATAGATAAGGAAACACAAGCTTTAAATGACACATTAAACAAGAGGACTTGATTGATATTTATAGGACATTCCATCCAAAAACAACAGAATACACTTTCTTCTCAAGTGCTCATGGAACATTCTCCAGGATAGACCATATCTTGGGTCACAAATCAAGCCTTGGTATATTTAAGAAAATTGAAATCGTATCAGGTATCTTTTCCAACCACAATGCTGTGAGACTAGTATCAATTACAGGGAAAAAACTGTAAAAAATATAAACACATGGAGGCTAAACAATATGCTACTAAATAACCAAGAGATCACTAAAGAAATCAAAGAGGAAATCAAAAATTACCTAGAGACAAATGACAATGAAAACACAATGACCTAAAACCTATGGGATGAAGAAAAAGCACTTCTAGGAGGGAAGTTTATAGCAATACAATCCTACCTCAAGAAACAAGAAACATCGCAAATAAACAACCTAACCTTACATCTAAAGTAATTAGAGAAAGAAGAACTAAAAAAAAAAACAAACCCCAAAGTTAGCAGAAGGAAAGAAATCATAAAGATCAGATCAGAAATAAGTGAAAAAGAAATGAAGGAAACAATAGCAAAGATCAATAAAACTAAAAGCTGGTTCTTTGAGAAGAGAAACATAGTTGATAAACCATTAGCCAGACTCATCAAGAAAAAAGGGAGAAGACTCAAATCAACAGAATTAGAAATGAAAAATGAGAAGTAACAACTGACACTGCAGAAATACAAACGATCATGAGAGATTTATTACAAGCAACTATATGCCAATAAAATGGACAACCTGGAAGAAATGGACAAATCCTTAGAAAAGCACAACCTTCCGAGACTGAACCAGGAAGAAATAGAAAATATAAACAAACCAATCACAAGCACTGAAATTGAAACTGTGATTAAAAATCTTCCAACAAACAAAAGCCCAGGACCAGATGGCTTCACAGGTGAATTCTATCAAACATTTAGAGAAGAGCTAACACCTATCCTTCTCAAACTCTTCCAAAATATAGCAGAGGGAGGAACACTTCCAAACTCATTCTACAAGGCCACCATCACCCTGATACCAAAACCAGACAAGGATGTCACAAAAAAAGAAAACTACAGGCCAATATCTCTGATGAACATAGATGCAAAAATCCTCAACAAAATACTAGCAAACAGAATCTAACAGCACATTAAAAGGATCATACACCATGATCAACTGGGGTTTATCCCAGGAATGCAAGGATTCTTCAATATACACAAATCAATCAATGTGGTACACCATATTAACAAACTGAAGGATAAAACCATATGATAATCTCTAAATGCAGAAAAAGCTTTTGACAAAATTCAACACCCATTTATGGTAAAAATTCTCCAGAAAGTAGGCATAGAGGGAACCTACCTAACATAATAAAGGCCATATATGACAAACCCACAGCCAACATCATTCTCAATGGTGAAAAACTGAAACCATTTCCTCTAAGATCAGGAACAAGACAACGTTGCCCACTCTCACCACTATTATTCAACATAGTTTTGGAAGTTTTAGCCACAGCAATCAGAGAAGAAAAAGAAATAAAAGGAATGCAAATTGGAAAAGGAGAAGTAAAACTGTCATTGTTTGCAGATGACAGGATACTGTACATAGAGAATCCTAAAGATGCTACCAGAAAACTCTAGAGCTAATCAAAGAATTTGGTAGAGTAGCAGGATACAAAATTAATGCACAGAAATCTCTTGCATTCCTATACACTAAGGATGAAAAATCTGAAAGAGAAATTAAGGAAACACTCCCATTTACCACTGCAAGAAAAAGAATAAAATACCTAGTAATAAACCTACCTAAGGAGACAAAAGACCTGTATGTAGAAAACTATAAGACACTGATGAAAGAAATTAAAAATGATACAAAGAGATGGAGAGATATACCATGTTCTTGGATTGGAAGAATCAACATTAATGACTATACTACCCAAAGTAATCCACAGATTCAGTGCAATCCCTATCAAACTACCAATGGCATTTTTTTCACAGAACTAGAACAAAAAATTGCACAATTTGTATGGAAATACAAAAGACCATGAATAGTGAAAGCAATCTTGAGAAAGGAAAACAGAGTTGGAGGAATCAGGCTCCTAGACTTCAGACTGTACTACAAAGCTACAGTAATCAAGACAGTATGGTACTGGCACAAAAACAAATATCAATGGAACAAGATAGAAAGCCCAGAGATAAACCCACGCACATATGGTCACCTTATCTTTGATAAAGGAGGCAAGACAACACAGTGGAGAGAAAACAGCCTCTTCAATAAGTGGTGCTGGGAAAACTGCACAGCTACATGTAAAAGAATGAAATTAGAACACTCCCCATCATCGTATACAAAAATCAACTCAAAATGGATTAAAGACCTAAGTGTAAGGCCAGACACTATAAAACTCTTAGAGGAAAACACAGGCAGAACACTTTATGACATACTTCACAGCAAGATCGTTTTTGACCCACCTCCTAGAGAAATGGAGATAAAAACAAAAATAAACAAATGGGACCTAATGAAACTTAAAAGCTTTTGCACAGCAAAGGAAACCATAAACAAGATGAAAAGACAACCCCCAGAAAGGGAGAAAATATTTGCAAATGAATCAATGGACAAAGGATTAATCTCCAAAATATACAAGCAGCACATGCAGCTCAATATCAAAAAAACAAACAATCCAATCCAAAAATGGGCAGAAGACCTAAATAGACATTTCTCCAAAGAAGATATACAGATTGCCAACAAACACATGAAAAGAGGCTCAACATCATTAATCATTAGAGAAATGCAAATCAAAACTACAGTGAGTTATCATCTCACACCAGTCAGAATGGCCATCATCAAAAAAATCTACAAATAATAAATGCTGGAGAGGGTGTGGAGGAAAGGGAACACTCTTGCACTGTTGGTGGGAAGGTAAATTGATACAGCCACTATGGAGAACAGTATGGAGGTTCCTTAAAAAACTACAAATAGAGTTACCATATGACCCAGCAATCCCACTACTAGGCATATACCCTGAGAAAACCATAATTCAAAAAGAGACATGTACCCCAATGTTCATTGCAGCGCTATTTACGATAGCCAGGACATGGAAGCAACCTAAGTGTCCATCGACAGATTAATGGTTAAAGAAGATGTGGCACATATATACAATGGAATATTTCTCAGCCATAAAAAGAAATGATACTGAGTTATTTGTAGTGAGGTGGATGGACCTAAAGTCTGTCATACAGAGTGAAGTAAATCGGAAAGAGAAAAACAAATACCGTACGCTGACCCATATATATGGAATCTAAAACAAAAACAACAATGAAAGGTTCTGATGAACCTAAGGGCAGGACAGAAATAAAGACACAGATGTAGAGAATGGATTTGAGGACATGGGGAGGCGGGAAGGGTAAGCTGGCATGAAGTGAGAGAGTAGTAGTGACATATATACACTACCACATGTAAAATAGATAGCTAGTGGGAAGCAGCTGCATAGCACAGGGAGATCAGCTCAGTGCTTTACAACCACCTAGAGGGGTGCAATAAGGAGGTTGGGAGGGAGGCTCAAGAGGGAGGGGATATGGGGTTCTATGTATGCATATGGCTGATTCACTTTGTTGTACAAAAGAAACTAACACAACACTGTAAAGCAATTATACTCCAATAAAGATGTTAAAAAAGAAAGAAAGAAAGAAAGAAAAGAAGCACAGTCATTTCATGAGATCTACTTTTACATGGGTTTTCCCTTGAGGGGACTCCTCAGTCCACATGGTACCAGGAAGATTAGAACCTGAGAAGAAAGCTTCTGTTTATAGACTTGAAGAGCCAGGGAAGGGTCCAAGAGATGGGCAATTGAATGGAAAATCCTGGAAATGAAAGAGCCTCATCAGAATCTGCATATAAACCCTATGCCAATCCCTGGCTGACTCCTGTTCTGCACATACGTGGGGAAGGCTATGAAGAGACCAGTGAAAGCAACAATTGGAAGGCTGAAAGGATTAAAAAGGTATTTCAGCTCTGCCAACACAGGCAAGAGAGAGTTGAGCGTTTAAGTCCTTCAAAGTTAGAGGGACTTGCCTACTATTTTTAAAAATAATTTTCACCTCTATTATTTTCTTCCTCTTTGCCTGGGATTCAAATTGCACATACATTAGGCCAGTTGTACTACTTGTCAGTGAGACGTTTTTCTGCACCCCCCCCAACTTTTTTCTCTCCATTTTTCAGATTAGATCATTTCTACTGCTATATATTCACATCCACTGACCCTTCTGCAAACTCCATTTGCTCTTAAACCCATATGCAATAAACTTTCTGTTTCAGATACTGTACTGTTCAGTTCTAGAATTTCCATTTTTTAAATGTAATTTCTATTTCTCTGTGGAGTTTCCCCATCTGTTCACTCATTATGATCACTTTTTCTCTCAATATTTGGGCATATTTATAATAGTTTCTTTCAAGTCCTTGTCTGCTAATTCCAATAACTGTGTCATATCAGGTCTATTTCAACTGATTGATTTTTTTCTTGAGTATGAGTCAGATTTTCCTTTTCTTTCACATATCTATTAGTTTTTGATTGTACACAGGACATTGTAGATCATGTGTTGTAGAGATTCTGGCTTATGTTATCTTCCTCTGTTGATTTTTAACTTTTTTTCCATTAGGTAATTAGATTATTGGCTAATGACCTCGAACTTGTGGAGGCTTGGTTAGAGAGAAACACAGATCTCTTTGTTAGAGAGAAAATATAAATCACCAATAGCAGGATTGAAAAGGGGTATCATTATACAGCTTGCAAACATTAAAAAGATTACAGGGAGTTATAAACAACTTTATGGCAATATTCTATAACTCAGATGTAATGAAAAATATCCCTGTGTTGTCCTGATACAAGAAAAATTTCACTGGGGAATTCTTTTAACTATTTAAGAAATAAATAATACCACTTTTACATCCTCCTTCAGAAAATAGAGAGACATTAAGAGGCTAGAGTATACCAGAAGAAAATAAAAGAATCTATATGATCATATCAGTCAATTACAATAAATACTAAAAAAAGTGTTCTTTAGAATGGAGAAAAGTGACATTAGAATAAGCAATAGATATGAATAGATATTAAGAAAAACACTTGACAAAATTAAATATCCTTTTGTAATAAACACTCTCAGCAACCTAAAAATAGAAGTGAATTTTTTCAATCTTATGATTGGCCTCTACAAAACTCTACAACTAAGATCATACTTACTGGTGACAGATTAAATGCTTTCCCCTAAGACCATGAACAAGGAGGTCAGCTCTCATCATGTGTATGTAATATTGTACTGGGGTTCATAAGCCAGTGCAATAAATCAAGTAAAAGAAATAAAAGGTACAAAGATTGAAAAGAAATCAGCATTGTCCTTATTATTGCAGATTTTTTTTGGATTAAAAAATCCTCAGAATCTGCAAGACAACTACTAAGAACTAATAAGTGAATTTAGCAAGGTTGCTGGATACAAGGACAATGTATAAAAATAAGTAGCACTTCTATATACTAGCAGCAAACAATTCAAAAATGAAAAAATTTAAATTCCATTTACAGTAGCATCAAAGCATAATATACATAGGAATAAATTTAATGAAAGCAATACAAGACCTCTACTCTGAAAGCTACTCTGAGTTGCTGAGAGTAATTACAGAAGACTGTAATAAATAGAGAAATGTACCATGCTAATGGACTAGAAGACTCAATATTGTTAAGATGTCAATTATCCTCAAATTTATCCAAACACTGAAATAAAAGCCCAATTAAATCTCTGATGGGCCCCTAAAATGGCTAAATTTGAAAGACTGACAACATCAAATGCTGGGGAGGATGTAGAGTAATTAAAACTCTCATTCATTGGTACTGGTAGTAGTGGAAAATGGTATAGCCACTTTAGAAACCAGTTTGAGAGTTTTCTTATAAGGACTATGTTTATACAAATATCCTATGACTCAGCAATGCCACTCCTAGGTATTTACGCGAGCTATTCCACTCCTAGGAATATATCACATAAAAAGAGTTACAAAAATGTTTATAGCTCCTTAATATATTAGTCAAAAACTGGTAACATCCCAAATGTCTATTAAGAGGAGAAAGGATAAATAAATGGTGGTATATTCATACAATGGAATACTACTCAGCAGTGACTGATACACACAATAGGATAAATCTCAAAAACAGTCATGTGAGGGAAAGACATTAGACACAAAGAATACCTGCTCTATGATTTCATTTATAAGATATTCAATAACAGGCAAAAATAATATGCAATAGAAATCAGAACAGTGATTGTGGTGGGGTGAGGTGATAGGGGAAATTTCTGGGATGGTATACACACACACGTGTTTATATATGTATACACACATACATTGTATAGCTTGTTTTATATATATTATATAGCTTGTTTGAGGTATTTGTTACAAAATCTACATATTTGTCAAAATGCATAAAACTGTGCCTTAATACATGTGTATTTTATGGTAGGTAAGTTATGCCTCAATTGAAACAAATGTGACTTTTTAAACCACGAGTGCCTATCAGTTGGGCATCTGTTTTGGTCTAAGCAGGTACAGTAAAAGTCCTCTTATCAGCATGGTAAGGACAGCTAGTTGGCCACTTACTTTTAAAAGCTTATTAAAAATCATTTAAAAACATGTATGTACATATATTTTTTCAATATTTTACTTTTAATATAAACACACACACACACACACACACACACACATATATATGTACATATATATATATATGCATTCATTTGCTTATCTTTTGATGTAGAGCCAAGGCCTTTTTTCTTTGATTTGTGTTCTACACTGTCATTCTTGAATAAACCATCTCCATAACGTATCTATGATTTCTAGTTTCAATTTCTTTTAAAAGCAGTAAGAAATTAAATTCAGTTTTGAAGCAATCTAAATGCAAAATTCCTCCAGGTTTTAATAATTTTTCCACATTCTACATCTTGTGTGCCCTATAACTAACCTGAAAGATTTCTCTTGTGCCTATCTTTTCATCTGAATTTCCAAAGCATTCAACTTTGTTTTTATAGCAAAGGAGAGAGAACTCTCTTTTTCCCGTTCTTATCTCACTGGTTTACACGGTATTTAATTTAATTACATCATCACAATAACCATACAATTACATGACCTTAATAACCATACAGCTACAGATCCCTGTAATTTCTCATTTAAATCCAAGATAATGGCCTCCTTCCATACGAAAAGATGTAATAACGTCATAGGAAGATAAAGGGCTAAAGTCACAGGAAGATGAAGGGAAAGAAAGCTCTGTCTTTTTAATCAATAAACCTCTTAAAGGGTCTCTCACTTTCCTTGCCCTCTTTACATACCTTTTTACCCCCGAGCTATGATCCACAGTGAAATTGTGGCAATCCTCTCAGGCCTTTCCTGTCTATGTTCTTTCTTTTATCTGAAATGGGAAGGCAAACATTGGTTTAAAGGTCTTTACAACCATTATTTCCTAAGTAGCCAATAAACATATGAAATGGTACCTAGTTTTTTAATATTCTGGAGAATGCAGACTAAATTATGATAAGATACCACTACAGGGCAATCGGAAGCAAATAGGTGCTCAATAAGAACTTCCATACTCTGCTGGTAGAGATGTGAATTGGTTCAACAGCTTTGGAAAATGGTGTGGCATCACCTAATAAAGTTGAAGATATGAAAATAGTAGCACTTCCTCTCCTAAGTATGTATCCTGTGTGCTTGTGTGCACTATGACACTTGTACGAGAATGCTTTCGGCAGCAGAATTTTTAACTGTCCCAGACTGGAAACAAACAAAATGCTTTTCAATAGTAGAATGGCATTTCCACACAATAAAATGGATGGATCCTACAAACACATTTCATCAAGTAAAAAAAGAAAGCTACAAAACAATACACACAGTATGATTCTTTCATGCAAAGTTCAAAACCAAGCAAAACCAAACTATATTTTTCAGGAGGCATATAGGTGGTACAAGAAAAATAAAAGCAAGAAAATTATTTCTATAGAGGCCAGGAGAGTGATTATATCTGGAAGGTGGGAGATGCCTGGGCTTGGGGAGGGGTATTTGGGGGGGCGCTTCTAGGGTGCCAGTGTTGCTCTATGTCTTAAGTGGTGCTTGTTTTGCGATTTTGTTACAACTGTATGTGCATGTATGTGTTTTTCTCTGTTATATTCACAACAAAATATTTTAAAACATGGAGTATTTTACGTAATTCACTTAATTCTCCCTGCCTCTCCCCAGTTCCATGTTTGGGGATTACTTTCAAATCTATCATTAATCCTTGGAGGCATGAAGAGCCTGATCAATAATTTTCTTAGACTCTTTGGTTAATTATAAGAATGAAGTAGGGCTTCCCTGGTGGCGCAGTGGTTGAGAGTCCGCCTGCCGATGCAGGGGACACGGGTTCGTGCCCCGGTCCGGGAAGATTCTACATGCCGCGGAGCGACTGGGCCCGTGAGCCATGGCCGCTGAGCCTGCGCGTCCGGAGCCTGTGCTCCGCAACGGGAGAGGCCACAACAGTGAGAGGCCCGCGTACCAAAAAAAAAAAAAAAAAAAAAAAAGAATGAAGTATAGCTAGGAAGAAATGGGGACAGTAACATTCAACAGCAGCCACAGGAAGAGAGTAAGGAAGTAGACTAAACATCCATTAGTATACATGTGAGCAAATTCGGTCATCGGAATTATCTAATAACAAGGGATACCAGTAACTTAATTTTTACATTAAACCCAATTATTTAAGTTATCTATGAGTGTGTTTCCCAGTATTTGCCTCTCTATATTCATCCATGAACCCTGAATAGTAATCCATCTTTTGATTTGGAATCGAAGAAACACTAATAAAAGCTTCATTGAAATCCAATTATCAAAGATGTCTTTTTTTTTCACTTAAGCCAGAAAGTGAGTCAGATGCAAGATGCTGCTTAAATTACAGTAGAATTATTTGCTAACAAAATCAAGCTTGCTGAGCTTTCTCCATTAATTTTGGTATTATTTATAAAAATCACCCATGTCAGAAGCCACCAGGCCCATCAAGGCAGCATCTATTATTTTAATAACAATTCTTTTAAAAAGCCCTCCTTTAGTCACTGATTTTTCATTTTTGATTATGTTAATCACTAAAACCTCCAAGGAAAAAGAAGACTAAATAGATAGCATTCAGTAGACGTCATTTATGATTGTATGGTGTATGTGAGCACATGAGCGTACACACATACACACGCACACACACACACAGTCACACCATTGAAGATTTCAGGCTAGAGAAAGGAACTCAGTGATTGCCCATTGGCCTGCTCTAGTCATGAATCCTCATGCCACTCGACATGATGCCAAGCTGTGGAAAAAGTACAAGAAACATCCATCCTTTATGTGGTGAATAAAAGAGCCGAAATAAACACTTGCCCTTTGAGTGTTTCTTTTTTCTTGGGCTGATGACATCCATACATAGTCGTATTAGCCAAGCAAAATCATAGGAAAGGAGATGCTCTTTAGGAGATGATTTTAGTTTTCTGAAGTTTATTTCTTGGAGACAGAAGGTTGCATTTCAGGGACTGAGGAAGCAATATTGATATATTTGTATCTACTATCTCTCTCAAGAAACTGGGATTAATTTTAATAAGCATAATGCCAAAACAGGAAACAACCTAATATCCACCAATGGTAGTATGGGTAAATAAATTGTGGTTTATTCATATAATGAAATATATAGACTGGACCCTAACTGACTGTTCCATTTCAACTATAGATTATCACATTATCAGACAAGCTTCTGTATTACTAAAAGGTTTTGATACCAGATTTGTATAATTAAAAATGAAGTGATAGTTCTATTTGTAGTTTTTTAAGGAACCTCCATACTGTTTTCCATAGTGGCTGTATCAATTTACATTCCCACCAACAGTGCAAGAGGGTTCCCTTTTCTCCACACCCTCTCCAGCATTTATTGTTTGTAGATTTTTTGATGATGGCCATTCTGACCAGTGTGAGGTGATACCTCATTGTAGTTTTGATCTGTATTTCTCTAATAATTAGTGTTGCTGAGTATTTTTTCATGTGCCTCTTGGCCATCTGACCCAGCAATCCCACTACTGGGCATATACCCTGAGAAAACCATAATTCAAAAAGACACATGCACCCCAATGTTTATTGCAGCACTATTTACAATAGCCAGGACATGGAAGCAACCTAAATGTCCATCGACAGATGAATGGATAAAGAAGATGTGGTACATATATACAATGGAATATTACTCAGCTATAAAAAGGAACAAAATTGGGTTATTTGTAGAGACAAGGATGGACCTAGAGACTGTCAAACAGTGAAATAAGTCAGAAAGAGAAAAACAAATATCGTTTATTAACGCATATACGCAGAATCTAGGAAAATGGTACAGATGAACCTATTTGGAGGGCAGGAACAGAGACACAGACATAGAGAAGGGACATGTTGACACTGTGGGGGAGGGGGAAAGGGGGGATGAATTGGGAGATTGGGATTGACATATATACACTACCATGTATGAAACAGATAGCTAGTGGGAACCTGCTGTATAGAGCAGGGAGTTCAGCTCAGTGCTCTGTGGTGACCTAGATGGGTGGGATGGGGGGGAGGTTCAAGAGGGAGGGGTTATATGTACATGTATAGTTGATTCACTTCCTTGTACAGCAGAAGCTAACACAACATTGTAAAGCAACTATACCCCAATTTAAAAAAAAAAAAGCTACTTTCAAATATTAAAAAAAAAATGAAGTGATAATGAAAGGGCCCCCCACTGTTTTACAAAACAGTGTAGTGGTCCTTTGATTCCTGTAGTGGTAATGACATGACAGGTGTGCCAGAAGAATTCCCACAGCTGTCTCCCTGCCACATGGACAGCTGTTCCACTTAAAATTCCAATGATGGTCGGATAGAAACCAAGGAGTTACGCAACGCTACGCTCCCAGCACAGGAGAAAAGAAAGGTGAGACTAGAATGTTCTCCCACTTCTGCCACCTGCTTAGACATGGGATTGTGTAAACTCTGCGTCACACAGAGCTAACCTCCACTACCAAACAGGTAGGGAATCTTGCATCTAGGTTTAGCAATTTTGGATAATCAATCAGTTTAAACAAGGTATAAAATTTTCTTTAAAATGTTAACAAAACATTCGATACAAAATAATTTGTTACATATGAACACATTATGAAGCATATTAATAAAGCAAACACAGGTGAATCCACACTTCAACTAATGAAGTAGAACCTGCAGATTCAGTTGAAGCCCTCCATGTGGTCCCACGCCTGCCCACCCAAGGGTAACCACCACCCTGAAACTGTGCAGTTGTTACCTTTTCCTTTTTCCATTTTTATTAATACACTGTGTCCCTAAATAATAGCTTATTTAATTTTGCTTGTTTTCACTTGATTCTAGGATAGAACACACTCCTGGTTGTCCTCCTTCCTCTCAGGTTATTCTGTGTCACTTTCCTTTGAAGAGTTTGCTTCCTCTCCCTGCCTTCCAAATTTTGGAGTGACCAAAGACACAGTCCTTAGACTTGATTTTCTATCTAAAGTAATGGATGATGACCAGAGATGACGATTTCAGACCGGCTTATGGTTTGAAATGCCATCTGTATACCTCTCCTCAGAACTGAACTCCTATATCCAACTGCATACTCAATATACTCATTTGGAAGTCTAATGAGCATCTCAAAATTAACTCATCCAAAACTGAGCCTTTGATATTCTCCTCCAAAATCTTTTTTTTCTTCTTAAGTAAATGGAAACTCCATTATAGCTTTAAACACTGCCATTCCCTTATTCTATTTTTTCTTCTGCAAGATTAGATATGTTGGAAAGTCTCATACTGTGTCCCATGTGTCTTAACCTCTCAGTCATCCATATGGAAATTATCCACGCAAAAGAAGAAAAGCTTTTTTTTTTTTTCAATTTTCCTTTTAGTTTACTCACATCTACCTTTCTGTTTACGAATTATCCCTATAGCTGAATCTTTTCTACTAATGCCTTTCCATTTTAATGGTCAATTATATTTTTCATTTCTAAAAATTCTATTTCGCTCTTTTAAAAATATTTCTGTTCATTTTTTGGTAGTTTTTTTCTTATACGTTATAAATAATTTTTAATATATTTGAATATATCAAAACATTTTTTCCGAATTATCTATCTTAACATTTAATATTGAAGCCTTTGAGGATGTGGGCCTATTGTTTGTTTTCTCTGTTGACTTGAACTAATGTTGGCTTACCCCTGCTATTCTCTGTGATTTAGACTGTGAGTTCATATTTGCTGGCAGGATATTTGTTTTTCTTTTGAGGCTTCAGATGATTTTTGTCTGCTTTGTTGGGCAATGAGCACTCCTGAAATGAATCCTTTTAAAAAGAAAATTACAAGCGATACAAACAATGCAAATACTGTAGATTCAGAATAACCCATGTGAATGGTAGCCAGTGGCCACTTATTTTCAGAAGAACCTTTTTAAAAAACAATCCATGAATAGCCAAGGCTGAAAATAGTAATTTTTCTTACCATCTACCTCTTTAGCTTTGCTTTATTTTCGTTCACTCTTTGTAAAAGGGTATTGCCTTTCCTATTTGTGCTCCCTCTAATAATTACATTGACTGTGCTCTGCTACTACGGCTAGTTTTTAAGACTGTCTCCTTGCTATGCTATGAGCAATTGCAGGATGGGAATGAGTTTTATTTATCTTTAAATGCCCAGTGCCTGGCACATGTTTTTTACTCAATAAGTTTATTTATTTACTTTTGAGAAAATGAATAAATGGCTAAGTAAATGAATGAGGGTTTAGGGAATGGTACTTTAAACGGACCACCTGTTTAAACCCTTGAGGTTTTAATCTTATCTCAGTACTCACTGGCCAAATGCGAATCTCCTAAATTCAGTCTTGTTTATTATTCTGGGTTCACTGAACCTACATAAAGTCTGCAGTGAAACACCCAAGGACACGGACCGCTGCATGCATCACACCCAACCAGCATAAGGGAGGCCATTTATTGTCTCTAAAATAAAACAAAAGACACTGTGTTTTCTTTCTCTTTTATTGCAACCCATTGCAAGGTCAAAAGATTCACAGAAATATAGAAACTCGAAACTGGATGAATTTCCTTTATCCACTCAAAGAGACGTTAAAGACAAAGGACCAGAATTTTCCACCACAGCAATATATTTCATAGTCTTTATTCTGAAAATACTGTTGACATTTTGGAGAGGATAAAAAGCCCTGCATTAAACATGTTCACATATATTTATGACATTCTAAGCAAAAAAAGAAACTCTATATTGCCCAGAAAAATCATTTTAAGCCTTATTTCAAAGCATCTAATGAGAGCACATTCAACAACCATCACAGCATCATTCAAGGTGATGCTTTTTCTGGTTGTTTTTGTGATTAATGCTTTGAGGCTGGATGTGATGTTTCTACAGATTCCTACAAACACACCAAAGCAGTTTTCCAGGTTATAATGCATCAGGCTTTCTGGATTAGTCAACATCTTAAAGAATAAGTGCAAGTCCCCAACCCACCCCCACCCCCAAGCTAAAGCATGTTATAGTGCTGTACTTGAGATTCAAACAACGCAACATTAAAAAAAAAAATTGATTACACACTTCTGAAACCATCTGACAACCAAACTGTGACATTCCAAGGATTATCACAACTTTGGACTGAAACGGCACCGCCTATATCATTGATGGTTCTCCTTCCTTTTGTCTTTTTTAACTATTTAAAATATAGTGTGACATATATAAAAATTAAACTTTTGCTTATTCACTCAAGCTACTATTACTTTACATATTGTCTTATAAATTAGTTTTGGATTAAAAATCAGTTAAAATATTGTGAATTAAGATCGTTTTCAGTAGTGGGGAAATGAACATGAAGGGGAGACAGTTTAACGTTTAAGAAGAATTACAGCTTGTTAATAGTAAACAGCTTTTTTTTCTTACATAAATTTTATTCCCTTGAAATTAAATTAGTAAGCCATTTAGTGATGGAAAAAATACTCTCGGTGCTTAGTGACTAGATTTTCCAGACTGATTGGGATTAAAAGCAAAAACATGCCACATCAGAAACAGGTCGACATAATCAAAGGAAAGTTGTTTACACAAAAAGAGTTATTATAAATAAGTGAACGGCATTTGAATGTAAAGCTATTTTTCATTTCTTACAGCTAGTATCATTTTAGCAACACTGGGACTTATATAAAGTGAATCTCAAATCTTAGCATATCTGTTAAAGACCAAAAAACAGTTATGTCCACATTGGGAGAGAATAAATAGCAAACTCACAAGTCAGGGTTTTGTATATCTAACTCTACTGTGAAAGACAATCACTCTTTAGCTTAAAAAGCCTCCCTGCTGTCTTGATTATAAATCTAGACATAGGAAAGGTTATTTGAGCCTGAGTCCCCAATATGAATTACTCATAAAGATGTGTGAAATCAAAACATATATTCATTTACTAATAGATACCGTCTAAACTGAAAACTGGCAATCTTTAATTAAACAAAGAAATGCTTATTTCTGACAAGTGTAAACAGAAGCTTAATGAAAAGATTTTCTAATTTTTCTTCTTAACTCATACATTAACCAGCAACAGATCTTTGCCATAGCATAACAATTATTCAAAATATGATAACATGCATATATCCAAAAAATCTGTTCTAAAGCCCAAAGCAAGAAAAAAAACTTAATAGAAAGATTGTCTACTCATATCTCACTCATTAACCTTCTATTAACGTGACTAGCCCCAAATCTCAGAAATATACTTTCATAATTACCAAAATTAACAAAAATAATTAAATGATCTGTAGAGTTTTTTTTTTTTTAAATAACTGCACACTAGTAATTACACTGGTGGCTTTAATGTGGATAATGCTAAGAGTAGCTCCAAATATCATTAAAACATATCCAGACCAGTTACTATCCATTGTATCATAAAAGCTAATACAATGTTAACATGAAACTCAAAATACTTAGTACTCAACAGAATTTTGTACAATAATGAATAATTAACTTTTGTGAGCTGGTCAGGGGAGTTCAGATTGTTGCCTCCATATGAAAACTTCACAAAAGGTTTTGTCCCCTATAGTCCCTAAGTGGCCCACCAGACAAGCAGGTTGGGCCACCTGTGGGGACAGTGAGTTAGGCAGAGTGACAGTGGATGCCATGCTCCCTCAGTGGCCTGGAGAAAGGCCCCTGTGTCAGAAAATGATCTAGAAAGAAAGTGCTGTGGGGGTGTGTGTGTGTATGAGAGAGTATGAGAACCTATATGTGTGTACGTGCTTGAAATCTTGAAAAGTACTAGTTTCCAGGCTTCTAATTAGCGCAACGTGGCTCCTTTCCAGTCATCATCAGTAGAATTGCACAATTCTTTCCCATCAAAAAAGAAGGCAGTTGCCTTCGTTTGGGGGCATCTCCAGTGGCAGTCATTAGAAGCTCAAAATAATGGATCCTTTTTTTTTTTTTTTTTTTGATTCTACAGCAAAAAAAAAAAAAAAAATTTTTTTTTTAGAGAAATAAGCCTTTGAACTTAAAAACTAAAGGTCTGTGCCTGTCAAAATCGTTATTTAAGGAAAAAACCAGCTCACCTGGGAACAAAATAGCAATTGAGCTTACGCTACGCAGTATGCAAACGAGACACAGATAAACACACTCGGGTACACATGGAGACATGGGACAGTCAAAACCTTTGCAAGAGATCACCCACCCCAACTCTACAATTCCTCTCCGCCCTGCTGGCTGATCCACATGGACCCAAGCGTGGGCAGGGCTGTCAGGAGGAGGCAGCAGACATGTTGGGGGTCCAGCCCATCTGGTAGGCTCTCTCCAGGGTCCTCTTACAGTCCTGCAGGACGGTGCTGAAGGTGATATGGGGGTACTGCTGCACCAGCTGCTCCACTGTCACTTCACTGACCTGCAAACACAAAGAAGAGCCACGGTCACCCACAGGGACCACCGAAACCAACAGCCGCCCACGCTCACTGGGGTGCGCTTTCCATGGCACCGGGAACCCTCGTCTCCTTCCTTTTCAGCATTGTGACCAATGCTTCGTGAGAAGACAGTGTCGCTTTTCGTGTGACCTCCCTGATTTCCTAAGTACTACATTCACCCTAAGGGATTTTCTGAAAAGACATGATATCAAGAAATTAGTGTTTTCTAGACGCATAGATGACCGTGACTTGTCAAGATCTTAACAATGTCCATTGAAAATGGGGCGCTTGGGAGGTGAGGCAGCAGTTAGCATCCTAGTGTGCACTGGACTTCATCGTCCAGCTGACAGCTTTTTGAGGATAGAACTGTAGATTGGTGGAGAGGATACACAGGATTCTGGATAGAAGTGTTGGGGAAAATGTTTATTTTTCTTCCTTTTAAACGTTAAGGTATTGCAAACTTCAAGTCCCTTTGTGGAAAGGGCTGAATTGTGAAGAATCAATAATTAAAACATACATGGCTGGCAGGTCAGGGATGGCCCCAATAGACCTTAACCATCAAAGATACCACTTTGATTCTTGATTAGACAAGGCAATCAGACAGGCCTAATTAAAACTAACACCTTTACAATTGCTGTGCTGTGAAGGGATTAATTTGTCAATTATTTTTAAGCTGATTGCAGTTCATATCACAAAAGTAGACGGCTTCCTTCATCCTTTAGGTAAATAAATGATTAACCCAAGAACCGCAACTTTTAGGTAGCTTTATTTAAAATCTTTATTGAACACTCGGGCATTTTCAAATACATCAATATTTCATTTATCCTGGGTAAGCTGGTCTGAAAGAAGGTGCTGGTGACACACCTTTTTGTGCTCCCTCTCCATGTCTGTCCACTATTGAAAAAGATCAGGACCACAAGGAAAAACCTAAAACAACATCAAACCCTTGCTGTTTGCTTTGAAAGCACGCTTGGGAGTGTGACGACCATGACATTAAGTCATCTGCGCTTTTCTGAAATAACATGGTGTTTTCTGGGTGATTTGGTAAACCATGTTATATATAATCTTTTTGTTAAATTTAGAGTTGATATTTCCACATTGCACTGATGGTACTTAGTCTTTGTCAGCATTGCTATACAAGACTTTCTTGTATTAAAATCAGTTTTCATTCCAAATTCAACCAAGCCATGCAGTTAATTCTTTTTGTGATGTAGATACAATGTATAACATTTCATTCACAAAAACACAAAATAATTTTGAATAAAAAAGAAAAACAGATATACAAATTAGAGTTGAGAATATCAACTGATGATCTCAAAAGGAGTTCTAAGCAATATAATTTTTGATTTTTTAAATTTGAATTTCTATCCTAAGTCTTGCTTGAGTTGAGGTTGCTTAGAACAGTACACTTAGAAAGTCATGCATCATCTAGCCATGCCTATCTCTCTAGTATATTTTTGATACTAACCAGTCACCTGACCTAATTTAAAGTTATCAAGCTGTCCGAGTTCCTTCTGGCCTCAGGATCTTTGCACATGCTGTTCTCTTTATCTGGAATACTGTTAAATCCACTTCCACCTGAATGTCCCCTTCTCATGCCTACTCCACCTTATTCTTAGTTCAGTGTCATTTTCCCAGGGAACTTTGATCACAGCCCTCACCCTGCTCCCCTCCGCACATTAGGTAAGGCTTCCAGGTTATTCACTCTTCCAACATTGCCTACTTTTCGTTCATGGTACCTTCAAAGTTAGTTTATAATTGCTTTGTTTAATGTCTACTCCTGTTCCCATGTAAGATCTTACAAGAGCCATGATCATTTTTGTATTCATGAGCCAGGCCTACTTCTCAGTGAATGAATGAGAAAACAATAACAAACTACAAATGAAAAATAGAAACCCAAGAGCAAGGCAAAGCCAGACACTAACATACTAATCACAACATACTGAAGACCAACAATTCCCAGAGGAACTTGTATTCAGCTCAGGAATTCCCTCCTTCAGGAAACCTTCCCTAAGCAAGCGTAACTCCCCATGAGGTTGGTCTCGGTACACCTTCTCCGTGGACCCATGACGGGTAACTGCAAGGCTTGTCTCTTATTTAAGCACTCTCACATTGTGTTGCAATCATCTCTTTACTTGCCACTCTCTTCTACCTGAACCAAAGTCTGGGGACCAGAGACTGCCTTTTATCTTTAAGGCTATAGAGCTGTATACAAAGTAGAGAAGAAACATGACAACTGTAGTTGACTTGAGAGTCAACCAGGCACAGGCTGGAATCCTGATTTACCATTTGGTTTCCTCAACTGTAAAAACTGGATAATAGTACTGATGTCACAGGACTGTTACAAGGATAAAATAATATGCCTAACACTGCGACTGACATAAAAAGGTCCCCAAATGGTAGCTCTTATTAGTACAGCTGGCGTTCAGTAAACGGTCATTCATTGAATTAATTAATGCTATGGTAGGGTGACCAGTTCTCTATAGGGATGCTCAATATTGTTCAACTTCTGAGATATTTCAGAAATAAACCTTGATAACATAAGTTGTAATGCTCAAAATAAAATCATCGCAGGACAAGAAGTAACTATACACTATTGATACTATGTATAAAATAGATGACTAATGAGAACCTACTGTATAGCTCAGGGAACTCTACTCAGTGCTCTGTGGTGATCTAACTGGGAAGGAAATCCCAAAAAGAGGGGATATATGTATACGTATAGCTGATTCACTTTGCTGTACAGTAGAAACTAACACAACATTGTAAAGCAACTATACTCCAATAAAAATTTTTTAAAAATACTTCGGATACAAGAAGAATCTATTCTATCTTAATGCTCTCTGGAGAATTCAGAACTTTTCTCAGTAATACAGTCCAGGTTTTAAATATCCACTTTCAGGAAATCCTCCCTTTTCTTTACCTGACATTCCCCAGGCTGTGGTTAGTTACATTCCACCCTGTAGCCATGAACAAACCCAGAAGGATGCAGGTCCTTCTAAGGGACAGCTGAAGTCATCTGGTCAGAGGACTTTCAGAAAATCTGCATCGAATTGGAAAGGAAGTAAACACGGCCCAAATCACTTAGCATTCAAGGAACAACTAACTGAAAAATAAACGAAAAACGGAGGGAGAAGGGAAAACATTTAAACCCACCATAAAGATGGGGCCTGTCTTCTGCAGTACATCTTTTCTAATCTACACATAGGCCTGTACAAAGTTTTATACCGAGGGTTGACAGGCATTTTGTTTTGGAGGTCCAATTTTTTGTTTGTTTGTTTGTTTTTCTGCGGTATGCGGGCCTCTCACTGTTGTAGCCTCTCCCGTTGTGGAGCACAGGTTCCGGACACGCAGGCTCAGCGGCCATGGCTCACGGGCCCAGCTGCTCCGCGGCATGTGGGATCCTCCCGGACCGGGGCACGAACCCGTGTCCCCTGCATCGGCAGGTGGACTCTCAACCACTGCGCCACCAGGGAAGCCCCGAGGGTCCAATTTTTAAAAAGAGAAAATATCACTAAGTGATAACTGATTTTCAAGAGGAGATATAAAATTCACCTTAAGCAAACTTGATACATGAGATATGGATTTATGAAGTACATAAATTAGGAGATAATTGTTTACTTTAGCAAAGACTTTCATGGTAGGGTTATTTTGTCAGCTCTCTTAATGTGTTTTATATTCCTTTGACTCACCAAAATTCAATTTACCTATTTCTGTTGCATAAAGTAAGATCCACCTATAGCTAAGAATATAGAGTGTGTTAGATCTCTGGCTTTCATAGCTTATGGGCAAGGACAGACAGTAAGTTGGCTTTGTATAGCTGTATGAAAAACGTTACAGGTAATCCTCCGTGGATATAATGTGTCTTCTAAGCAATCTTTTTGCTAACTGTGTTAGCAAAACAAAGCAGTAGGGAAAATGCAAATTTTCCATTTTAGAGCTTTGTTGGGTAGAAGCTATTCAGGGGAAATACATGTACTCCCACTAGGGAAGGTTCTATCTTTTACTTATAGTGTCTCCTGGCAATACGGTGTGACAAATTTTATACTGAAGTTATTTTCATTTACTCCTCAGAAGTATAAATTATGCTCACCTCTTTGTATAGACTCCATAAGTGCTTTGGTGCCTCAGAGAAAAAGTTGGGTGTAAGACACCAGGAGGGTCCAAATCATTTTAAATCGTTACGTCTACATACACGTTTCTGCAGGCATTTTGTCACGCACAACTCCACTTGCTAGAATGAAAAGAACCATCCTCTGTTCCAACTCATAAAATGTATGTAAGATAAAAAAAGGAACATAAAGATGAATTTTAAAAAGTTTCCCCACGATCCCTGGTTTTCTATAATTTCTCTTTCAGCTGCTGAAAACGATCAATGGCAATTCTTATATTACACATAAGATTTGAAAAATGCAGCGTATCTTCCTAAAGAAGTATGCCGCAGTGTCATTTGAAGAAATTACTGTGATTAAAGGGGAAAAAAAGCTTGTACCACAGGTTTTATTTTTAATATAAGAAATATAGTTCTCTCCAAAGACTGTATAGCCATAATTTACATTTTCAAAATTATTATAACTCTTTTTAAGGTAATAGCAATTTGTCTGGTATTTTAATCTATTTTGAGTTAACATCTATTAGCACTTTTTGAAAATGTGAGGCAAACTGCTATGCAAATTAAGGTAAATCATACTATAGTTTCATCCTATTGCTGCTGCTACTATAGAAGGGTGAGGAGAGATCCTTCAGAGTTTCTGAGATTCAGTTTAACCAGTTTATCCAGACCATCACCCTGTTTCTTCACCTCCTTATTGACACTTTCCCCAGAAAATTCCAGAAAGTGCAAGCCTAGGCCTGAATAATAATACCTATTATTAATTATATCTAATATTAATTACCTATTATTAATTAATACCTATTATTAATTATAATAATACCTATTATATATCTCCTCAATAATACCTATTGTTCAAAAAATACAATTTCTAATGGAATTTGCTGCAGAAACCATTTATGTTAAGTGATTCTTATTTCCTCTTTGACTCTTGTTATAAAATAGAACATGCTTCTTATGTCGGGGGGAAATATTTGACATCTGAGTATATTAAAACCACACTTGAGAATATAATGAACCACCTAGGGACTTCCCTGGTGGCGCAGTGGTTAAGAATCTACCTGCCGATGCAGGGGACATGGGTTTGAGCCTTGGTCTGGGAAGATCCCACATGCTGCGGAGCAACTAAGCCCATGCGCCACAACTACTGAGCCCACGTGCCACAACTATGAAGCCCGTGCGCCTAGAGTCCGTGCTCCACAACTAGAGAAGCCACCGCAGTGAGAAGCTCGTGCACCATAACAAAGAGTAGCCCCTGCTCGCTACAGCCAGAGAAAAGCCCACGTGCAGCAACAAAGACCTAACACAGCCAAAAATACATAAATTAATTAATTTATAAAAAGAATATAATGAACCACTTAAAATCATTTTTTTTAATGAAGAAAGTTTCTCTGCAAAAAGTGGACACTATTTAAAATACCACAAGCAATAAACGTATTGCATTTTTCCTAGACCGTAAGTTCCTTGACAGCAAGGAGGATTTTAGTCATCTTCTTGTTTTCAGTCCTACACACTCTCTCTGGCACATTCTCATCCCATTAGAATATAAGCTCATGAGACAGGAGTTTTTGTTGTTTCTGTTCACTACCAAACCCCTAGCAGCTAGCGAATGCCTGGCACATAATAAGTACTCAATAAATATTTGTTGGCTAAATTAATATAGTAGTTGTTCCATGAGTGTGTATTGAGGAAACAAAAAGGCACCAAATAATACTAATACCCAGAAATCATGGAGATAAGCTCACCTTGTTCCCAGGGCATTTAGCTATGGTGGTGGCAGTCTCTAATGTCTTGACATTAGGGCAGCTCCAAACTCCTTTAATCTTCTGAAGTTCACAACCAAGGTGATTGTTTGTGCTACTCTCCTTTCTCTTCTTTCCATCTGATATCACCGGGTGCCTCCTTCCAGATACACCTTGCCTGGGCTTTCCAATAATTTTGCACAGGAGACCAAAGCAGCCCGTGATGGTGGTTCAGCATCATGAGCTGGTGGTCGCTGGGCCATGTGGCTGTTGGGCAGTGCTCAGGAAATGCCTAGGCTATACTTCAGATTAACTGATGGCAGCCTTCCTACTGGAGATGAGTGACACACTACACTGGGTAGGTGACACTGAGAAACATGCTGATGGTCACTGCATATGCGCCAGTTTCCAAAACTTTGTGAAAACCCACATGGTTCAGAAGATTTCATACTTCAGCCTTCAGCATCCAGTGCCCTGCTCAGGGTAGCAGACCCAGGAGGGTCCCACAGAAGATTCTGAAGTTTTGTGATATCTAAGGTTCCTTCTGACGTCACAGTTGTCTGGCGACAGGGGGAACTGTGGGCAGATCTCCTGACTCAAAACAATGCTATTTCCACCCTCTGATTTCTTGGGCTTCAGCAGTTCTACATGTCTTCACTGTTTACCCGAGGGGCTGGTCTTTGGTTGTTGTTTTCCTTGTCACAGTGGTATTTGGCATTTGTTGTCCCAGGGAACATGTAAACAATACTCCAATATACAGTATAGTCCCAGACAAGGAAAAATTCTCCCACTAAAATTGCCTCATGCTCCCTACCGAGAGACACTGTACTTATCAGGATTAGGCTCTCATGTGCTACGGGATAAATCAAACGGATTCTTCAGCATGGTTTATTTTGGCAAAATACTTGAAAGCAATTTGTTAATTTTTCAGCCTAATGACCAATAGGCAAAATAAAAGTATGTCCCCATTCCAGCAAGGATGGAGGAAGAGGACTAGGGAGAAACATTCAGTGAGCATCTACTATTTTCCAAGCACCTAAGCATTAATACCACTGATTACAGATGAACTGTGGCTCATACAGAATTAGTATTTCACACAGGGTCACACAGCTAGTAAATGGCAGCCAGGATTTGAATCCGGGACCCTGCAGCACAGGTGCTCTCTGCCCTGGGACACACTGCCCTGCACACAATGCGATGCGCGAAGCGTCAGACTAGGGCCTAGCTGAGCACCCACTCAGTGACACGTTCTTTCACTGACATTCATTTTCCAGCTAACATTAAAAAAGTGATTTACATATAAATACAATTCAAAGTCCTTTACAAGCTCTTCAAAGTGGCTGCTCTATGGGAATGTAAATTATAATAGATCTCACTTGGCCTGGGGAACATTCTGCTGTGGAACTGTGGTTGTGGAGACTTTGACACGTGATGGAAACGTGACGGAGCCTTTTAGCAGGGCACCATGCCATAAACTGGTATAGCTTTCCCTCCAATCTTCTACCCTTCAAAACGTTTTTCTGTGTCCCAGAGGTAGAATGGCCAGCATGACCGATATGGTCCCTGCCCTCTTGGTGTGGGAAGATGGACAATTACAACAACAGCAGCAAGGCCTGAGAAGTGCTTTCTAGGGGAAGTACAGGTTGCTGTGGACAAAACTTAGTAGCTCCTGACCTCCGCCAGGAGGGCTGGAAAGGGCTTTCCAAAAAAAGCGATACTTAAGGGGACTCCTGAAGGACGAGGAGGTATCGGCTTGTGTACCCCATGCACTAAATATACACATATTATTCAGGGGAGAAAGGAAACCCGCTCATGAGCTAGAATAAAACAAATAATCTGTCCTTCACTTTGTAAGCTTTGTAAGGCAATGCTTCTCCAGCCCATCTAACAAACTCAAGGGTATAACTGAAGTAAGTTCTTGTTTCCAATAGCACTGCTCTGAGCATGGGGGTGGGTGGGTGCAAAGAAAAGGCCTCCCCTCCCCTTTCTGCAGGCTGGAAAAGTAAGGAGCCCACAGTAAGTCTGTGAAAGTGTCGCAAATAGCACAGTCAACTCCTGCGTCCTAATTCAGGGCTCTTGCCCTCACGCTGGTCTGTCACTTTTCACAGACTCCTGGGCAACAGCCACTCACTGCTAACAGCCCCACAGGCTGACTTCTGGGCAATATGCCTCCGGAGTCGGCCTCCCTCTGAGCTTCTTGGCTCCCGGGACAGCGTGCTGGCTGTCCGTGGGACCTGGCATTCACCGGGTGACAGCTGCTCTTTCACCAAGTGCCCACTGGCCCCAAGATAGGCACGTATTAAAACGGATAAAATAAGGGTGACATGAATTTAGTAATACCTCAAATTTGCATGTAAATGAGATGAGTCATCTAAGTGCAGTTTAAAATATTGTAAATAGGTCACTAAGAAGAGAATAAAAGAGCAGACAATAACAGTGATTTTGCCAGGACCCTCACAGCCAACCACATGCACTGGGCTCTCCGCAGGCCAGGGTAGATTTTTTTGATGATTCTATTTCCCTCCCTTTGCAGCAGGACGTTTCATGTCCCTGTTTGGGTGGCATACCCCATCCGGCTAATGTTTCCCTATGATCAGAGCAGGGAGGTCCAGGACACCAGGAATCTGGCGCCACTGTTACAATCTCTCACCTCATCTCTTTCCCTTCAGCTGCAAGCCTAGCGTCCCAGCAGCCAGCAGCTCAACAGGCAGAAAGAGGCTGCAGGCGGACCCCACAGGGAAGCGAAAGGCTGGTGAGGGCTGTGGAATGATTCTCGGCATGAGTGGAGCGCCCAGCTCCTTTTCTCCACCCTGCAGGCAGCTTCACGTGCCTTTCCTTCCCGCTTCCTTTCTCAGTCAAACCAAAGCCTTTCTCCACACTCCACAGTGACTCATACGTAACAAATGATCAATCCACGTTTACTGATGTGGGACGAATTAAGCTGTGTCAATAATGCCCCCAAAGGAGAATCATTTAAGAGCTCTTTGGACTTCATCCGCAGAAGTAGCCAAAGAATTCGAGGGACAGTTTACCCCAGAAAACCTTTTGCAGTTATTGAAATTAGGGTATAACTAAGAATGTTCAGAACACCACACACACAGTTTAGGTGGTCTTAGGTATATAACTCATAGTGGTGGGACAGCAGTGATTATAAAATGAAAGTAATTAACCTGAACATGCTCTGTCTGGGGGCCCTAAGGGGACACAGGTGTTCAGCCTCGGAAAACGTTTCTCAGTGGATTTCCTATGAAGTCAAAGTGGCTTGGATTTAACTTTGAGATACAAATAACGAATTTAAAAAATTAAACTGTGTCTGCAACCAGGAATACGAACAAGAATACAGTGGTTCTCAGCCCAACTGCTCATTAGAATCACCTGGGGATCTCTGAAAAATCCCAGTGCCCAGGCCATAACCCAAACTAAATGTAACCCAACCTTGGAGGAATGGGACCCAGGCATTAGTACTTTTTAAAGCTCCTAGGAGATTCCAATGTGCAGCTCAGGCTGATGGAAGAGCTCCTAGAGGGCGCAGGTGGTTTCTGCACTTGGGAATCTGAAATCAAGGTCTGAACTACCATCACTTACAGGTAACAAGTACCCACCCACCTCCCATGCCACCACCACATTAAACACTGAGTCAGGGGTTCTGGAGGAAAGAAGCTATTGCTCCTACAGCTTGTTGGTCCATCTTGTTTCAGATATTCATCACTGTCTGAAACAAAATGTATATTCTTTGAGTGTAGCAAAAACAGACTGGTTTCCTGTCCTTCTACCTTGGTCTTCCATCTCCAGTTGGGCACAGCCAAAGGAGGTGGCCACCTGACCTTCCCAACAGCTAACGGAGGGAAAGATTCCCCTAAACCCAGTTCACACAAGGACGTAGTGCTTCCTCAAGGACCACTCAAGAGGTGGGAGGAGAGGGCACACATGACTGAGTATTTAACATAATTTTTAAGAAGAAAATGATTATCTTATTGGAGCCTAAAAGCCACCTGCTAAATTATGGGCATCGGCTGATTACAGGACACCCATAATGCACTATGCCTCATGCATGAACCTCATACCAAGAGCCTGAGGCCTTTAAGGATGTTTTTTTTTTTTTATATAGAGGTAAGAAATATTACTTTTGGGTGGCAAAAAACTCATCTAAAAATCTTAAAGCGTAGAAGGAGACAGATACTGAGAATGCAATGAACCTGACAGAGGCAGGCTCATAAATTCAGTCAACTTTGTCAAATGCAGTCACTCCATTTCAGGATCTGCAATGACTGGCAGTGCCATGCTCTGGCACTATCACAACAGGCCTGGATTCACGCTGTCTCTTTTTCATGAAATGTGGGTTTCCTGTTAACACTGGCATTGCTTCTGTTCACTTGAATTAGCATGGTGAGAAAGCCGCGAAGAACCTGGGAGGATGGAGATCACAGAAACGCCTGCAGTACTAAGTGAGAACCGGGGCTCACCAACCTGAAGCCTCTGATTAGAGATTAGTGTGACAGGAGTCCAAAAACTAGACTGTCAGAGAGAAAAATCAGTGACATTTTCATTCCCTGTTTCACCAAGTGATCCTTCACCTGGAAGGATGTTTCAAGCCAATTGGAAGCTCCAGGTACACAGTATTCCATAGGACGTTCTGAGGCCACAAACCCATGGAACTGACCCATCGTGCAAGTCTGTACATTTTTGGTATAGATTTGCATGTGCAATGCAGGTTAGAACCAAAATTGACATGTGTGGGACACCAGGATGGAGAAAGCCACTCGGGGAGTCTTGGTGGCGCTCTAAATGATTCAGTAAAAGACTATTTGAGAAAACCTGGGTCCTAATAAGGTAATTAACACTGTCACTAAGTGACCGGTAAGTGTAATATATTTATGGAACACATCTGCGTGTTTCTACATTAAACTTGCAAAGTTAAGCTGAAAAACACAATTGAGGGAGAAAACTCTCAAAACCAAAACTTATGTTTTCTTTTGTGCCTAATGGCTTTCTTGATTTCAGTTTTTATTTTCTTACATAAAGCCTAGGACAGTGGTAATTACCCATGGACACCTGACGAAAAAGAAATCTTTCTAAAATTGAGTTTCCATCAGGTAGAATTTAGGGATTTGACATGTTTCCTAAAACAAGTTTATTAGCAGCAAAAATGTATTCTGTATAAAAGTGATAAATCCATAAATTAAAATTTAAAAACCTGAAAATAAGTGATATTTTTGGCTTTCAGAAGAGAGACTCTACATAAATCAGAGCATTTCAGGGTTAGGCTCTGAAGGATGCTGAGTCCCGTCCCACACAGCAGATGTCTGAACTCTGTCCTTGACTGACCTGAACCCTTGAGGCTGCACTCAGAATTCCCCAGCTACAGGAAACTGGTATTAAATCCAAGGTGTCATCTTTCTTATTTATTTCCCTCTGTCTAGATACTTTTTGTTACCTATCAAATTATTCAGAGGCAGTGGGATCTAATGGTTTTCAAACTTGCTTTTGGCTGTACAATACTTCTGCACACCAAAGTAATAAATAAGTATACAAACCAAATAAATAACTGGATAAAGCAATAAAAGGGGGGGTGCTCTGGCTGATGTTAGGTGCAAGGACCAGGCCCCACGGCCTCTTAGCCACTCTGTCATTCCTGGAGGCTCTGAGGAACCTCCTCAGAACCTTGGAGCCACACAGAATGCAGATGAGGAACAATCCCCAATCCATCTATCCATCATCCAACACATATTTGTTTAGCATCTGTTACGTACCAGCCACTGTGGTAGGGCCTGGCAATATAACATAGACTAGAAGCCCATGGATCTTATATTCCAAGGAGGAGGGGAGTCATGGGGGTGAGAATGTAAGAATTTACCACCACTACAAGTAAGAGCTAATATTCACTGTTTACTTCATATAAGGACTTTTACACATATTAACTCACTTAATCCTCTCAATAGCCTAGGAGATAGCTGCTGTTTTTATTTCCACTTTACAGATGAGGGAACAGAGGCACAGAGAAGCAGTATGGGAGGTGGAGATAGAAAAGCCAGGAGTGTGGCGACACTGGAGACAACAGAAAAGCATCCTCACTAAGGAGGGAGTGGTTACCATGTGGATGCAGCTGCTCAGAGATGGAGCAAGTTGTGGTTAGAGAAAATGGAAACTGGATTTGGTGACACGGAAGTTACTGGTGACCTTGCAGAACAAAAAGAGAGTGTATGGAGTGGTGAAAAGTAAGGACAACTGTGCATAGTTAATCCTTTTCAGGAACTGAACGGCTGAGTGCCAGAAAGATAAAACTGGAGAGGACCATAGCTGAAAGCCAGGTGGGACCAAAGTGAAGTTCTTCTTGTAGAAGAAACAGAATCGCGGGTGCCGCTTTTGAAAATTAATTTACAGTCTGATAGCACGGTAACTGCCCATTTACTTGTCTGTCTTCCCTAGCAGGCTGCAGGCTCCATGGGGTAGGAACTCTATCTCGTTCACTGTTTTTTCTGACCTGTCTCCTATTACAGTTACTGGAACACAGTAAGGAGCTCAATAGATATTTCTTTTCTTTTTTTTCTTTTTTTTTTTTGCGGTACACGGGCCTCTCACTGTTGTGGCCTCTCCCGTTGCGGAGCACAGGCTCCGGACGCGCAGGCTCAGCGGCCATGGCTCACGGGCCCAGCCGCTCCACGGCATGTGGGATCCTCCCAGACCGGGGCACGAACCCGTGTCCCCTGCATCGGCAGGCGGACTCTCAACCACTGCGCCACCAGGGAAGCCCAATAGATATTTCTTGAATAAATGGATAAAATATATAATAAAAATTGGACGCTGGGGAAGGAAGCTTAGGTTTTCTCTTGAAAAACTACTTGCCAAACAAAGTTTTCATTAGACCCAGCATGGCGGGGCCCCGGTAACCTGCTGCTGAGTGGCTGGGCCTCGGGGGCAGGCCGGCCGGTTCCATTCCACGGAGCCACGGTCCCCCAGTCTCCTGAGCCTCAGCAGGACGTCCTTGTTTCTACTTTGTGAAGTCAGGTGCTTCAGAGTTCTGGGATCTAATCGGAGCTCCATTAAGAAACTGCTGTCACCTTTTCTATTCCTAAATTAGAAAAATAATATGATCCTGCAACCTAATTCTTTCTCATAATTACTTAAGTCAAATCAAAGTTCCAAGGAGATTATTTACTGCAAAGCAATGATGCTCCAGGGAGCCTTCAGGCAAAGTCCAACATAACATCCTATTCACCCCACAGCATTTGGGGAGCAGTAGGCCCCTCCTGCCTCCTTTTTTAAAAAAACAAAAACAATTTCACTATACATCCATCCCGTAACAGAAGTGAGCAAAACATAAGCAAGTACTTGCACACTCCCTTAAAAGGTTCCAGGGAGATGCCGTTTTTCTTGAAGAAACAAACCAGCCTGGAACTGACTGGCGGTCAGACTTGCCGAGTCTTACTCTTACTTACTCTCTCTGTTCACAGAGCCCTGCTGGTCTCTAGGTTTCTTCTTCCTCTATAAGTTTGACTGTCATTTAATGGGTCCTAACTATTAAAAAACAAAAAATGGATCGTATTTTTTTTCTTTTAAGAATTGCTGTCTAAGTCTCAGGGCCCTAGTTTTCTTTGGAAGATCTTAGCGTGTGAATTTATATTCATGGCTAGCATATATGAACTAGGCAGTTCATATCATGGTTAAGTATCAGATAGGATTCCAGAGCAGCCATGTATACATGAATAAATAATAATGATAATAATGATAATAGTTGACATACACTGAGTGCTTACAGAGTACATGACATTAGGCTAAGTGCTTTATTGCAATATCTCATATAATCTCATAACAACCCCCTGGGGTAAATATTACCCCCATTTTCAGATGGTAACACAGGGTTTTAGAGACTAAGTTGTCCAAAGTCCCACAGATAGTAAAGTGAAGGATGTAGAATTTGAAAACCTAGTGGTTTGACACTAGTGCTTGCCAATTTAACCTCTGTCATAAAACTCCACACCAGTATCTCTTGCTTTATTACCGAAATACAGGAAAGGCCTTTCAGTTACCACTTCGTACAGGTTTAGGTGAGGAGGGCTAGAAGAAGAAGGGATGGGAACTTGGCTAAAATGAGGTTGAGAGATCACCTGAGTTTCAGCTGATGTGTTTTTCCCTGTTTCAATTACCAGCAATAATCAGGAGAGGGTTGTAAAAATGTGTTTTAAAGTATTCCTGTGCGGAAATCACTGGAAGAAACTGTTTCATCAGCAAAAGGAACAAGATGCTGATACTTCAAGTGAAGGACTTAAGTGCAGATTTCAGAGCCCCAGCCATACTCTCTCCCCATTTTTCATCTCCCCTTTCTCTTGGCGCGCATGGCATTGCGGGCTGTCCGGGTAACGGTTATGTCTCCCCCGATCTATAGGAGTGCACGATCTGATACAGTCAGACCACTCCTGACTTATTAGGAGAGAAAGTTTTGTTTTGTTTTTTTCACTTTATTTTCTTTGATAAGGCATACTTTGCAATATTCAATTTTGGCCATGGGCAATCTGGAGACATCTGTGGATATACACTGTGGGGAGAGGGGAGTCCCTGCAGGTACGCACTTTGTTTCATGGCTGAAGTGCTACCCAAACAGTCCTGGACACAGTGCCCCACAAATTATTTTTCCCTTAAACTGATTTTTCCAGTTAGTTCTGTATATTAGTTACAGAGTCCTATATTATTTTCCCCATAGGGCTTTCCTGCTCATGATTCCTAAACAAGCTGATAAAAACTCCATTTTCCCCACAGAAATCTTTATGTTGTTGAGGCTTTCTCTTACCATAATTACTTCCTGAAAAATGCAGTGGTCAATGCTTCCTGAATATTTTTACATTAAAATGGGCACATAAAACTTGACCCTTGAGATTTTAAGGTTGCAAAGCAGATTCCTGGCTTTAAAGAGCTGACTGGTTGCTATTACTTGCTTTCTGTATTGACTTCTCATTGATTTGATTCAATCTCTCTACCATTTCAATGAGGAGCTCTGTGCGAAAACAAGGATTTCTTGTGACCTGAAGAAATCTTTTCTTAGGAAAAGAAAATCATCTGTTTCATTCCTTCACTAAGTACTTCAGGAATCAGGCCAGGTCGAGGAGAAAGGTCTTGGCAGTGGCAGTTTGATGAGAAGTGAATTAATTTGATTATTTCCATGGTGTGGATCAATAATAGTCAGCCTCCACAGAGGCCCCTGGCCTGAAGGCAGCTGGCTAGTCAATAGGAACACACAGAGGTGCTCTCCTCCCCCAGCAGCCTCTCTGATCTTTTCTGGGTGGACTCTTCACGCCTGTGTAATTCTAATTTATGTCAACTAGAAATCAAAGAAATTCCAAGAGGCTTTGGTCATAGGACATCGGGGTGGACCTTTCAAACTCTATTTATGTCTATTCCTTAAGTAATGTGTCCCCCACGGCCCTCCTGGCGCCTCTACAGGCCAAGGAGAGGTAGCTTCTCAGCAGAAGGGCTGCTACCTGCTCTGGGCAAAGGCAGGGGAACGCAGTTAGGTAAATCGAGGTACCCTTTCTCCTTCCTATGGACAGCTCCGCAGAAAGAACTAATAAGCATTTTAAGCAAAACGCTTTGCCAAGAGTGGCTCCCTCAATAACGCTCTTTGATGATACCCCAGACGCTGGCATTTTCAAATCAAACGAACAGTGTATAAAATTAGTTCTGCATGAAGTTAAAAAAAAAAAGTAGAAAGTGAAAGGGAGCTTTTAAAAGCTCCAGCATTTCTTCATCCAACTGCTTTTCACAAGGGTTTGGCATTTGAGAATTGTTACATTTATGATGCTATTTGCTGCTCATAATTCAGGCCCTCTGTCTCCAAACTTCTGTATTAACACTCGCTGCAGAGGTTTCCACCGCGACATTTTATCACTGAGGTTTCCCAAACCAGCCAGGCTGCCTCTGGTGAGGTCTGGTTTCTCAGCCAATACCATGCCACTGGGCTTCCTCCCTTTTCATCAACCTTGTTACCCCAAACATTTTTCATTAACACTGAACGTTGCATTTCCATTTGCCCTACAGCTTTCCCAGGAATTTTTTTTCTTTTTGTCCTTTTTAGTTTGTTCTCCATCCAAACTGCCATGTAAGAAGTGAGAAAAATATCATATTAGTAGAAGAAACAGATCTGTATAGAATCTAGAATTCACTGAAGTTGTGAAAATGATTTCTGTGACCAAAGCCACTGCCTGTCTGTAATTGTGGAAAGCAGAAAAAACATACTGCTCTTATTAGACAGTCCCCTTGGTTATACAAGTAGTTTTAACTAAATCACCAAATAAATGCGTGTTAAGTTGATAGGTGATTTCGGGTCAACTCTAATTCCCAAGGTCAAGTAAGCCTTTGAACAGTCTTTAAGAATATAAGTTCACCCCAATTCATCAAAGCCGTCTCACACAGTGTTTTCTTCTCTGGGTTCTTACAATGCGCTAAAGTTTAGGAGATTAAGTGGCCTCGGCTTCAAAACCGAAAGTAATGCCTCTAACGTGCTTATCCATCCAGCAATTGGAAAAGCTACTCAAACAGGGGCTTCTTAATGCGCTTCCTAATTTTACAAGTGTGTGGGGAACACTGCATTTGTCTAACGGCTGGAGGACTCCTTCCTAGGAGTCACCAATGTTGCAGCCAAATGTACTGCTGTTTAGCTTAGACCCTGACTGATAATCTATATACATGTTGCTTTCATCTGCAAAGAATACATTTAATGTTTCTTATCTGTTCTTTGTCTACCTAATGAAAACGGGAGAAAAAGAAACAGAGGAAAAACGCTTTTTTTCCTACAACAAATACAATGCATTTTGTTATTTAATTCTTCAGAAGCTCAAGTGAGGAAAAAAGCAGACGTTTGGTATAGCTTCCAAATCAAATATAAGTGGCCCCAAATGAAAGAAAATAGAATTAGCCTTCAATATTTCTGAGAACCCTAGAATTGCAGGACACGAACCCTGGGACACACAGATATCACAAACCCCATCTCTCTCCAAGGCAGGGATCCCACTGGCAACATGCCTGACAAGGGGGCTAGTTGTGGAAACCAGTGAGGTCTCTTGCCCCCTCCTTTAGCTCCAGTTGGTGTGCAGAGGGGAAAGAGAACTCAAATGAACAAGTTTTTAGTGGTTAGTAGATTAGGTTAAGGTACAGGGAGAAGAGTAATAGGTCTAAATTAATTTTGTTCTTTAATTCTTTGTTGGCACAGATGATCACGTTGAGACAGTGGCTCTTTGTCTCTGTATCCTAATAGTAATTTCACTGTTTCCTGTTTCTGTTCTTCTATTCTTTCTCCATTATTTTTCTTATCCTAGCCGCTAGACCACCAGGGAGCCACATCTCCATTATTCTCCTTAATACTTTCTGTTTCCTTACCTATTTGAATTGTTTTATCTTCAACTCACCCTTTTCCCCCACTGCAAATCTTTCTTCAGCATTATGCCTGGATCAGTAAGTTGATTCCGAATACACTGTCCCACAGAGGCATTAGTTTTCCTTCGTAAAGTGTGTTGAAAATGTAATTATTGATATATTTATGTAGAAAATAATAATCTTAAATTTAAGTGACAAAAAAGTAAAAGGGCAACATCTTCTTTAATCTGAGTTAATTTCTTTCTTCTTTTTTAAAATTTCCTTTCAAAATGGCAGGCAATACAGTTTTTTTCTCATTTGGAAATTCAAATATCAAAACACAGGTTACTATAATGATGATGATAAGAATAATCATTAACACTGAGCATTTTATATATAACAAGCTTTACTCTAAGGGCTTGATATATGTTCACTCATTTAAATGCTCGTAGCATTTCCATGATTATCATCCTTATAGTAAATGACGAAACAGAGAGGTTAAATAACTGCCCAAGATGACACAACTAAGTGCAGAGCCCAGATCTGAACCTGAACTCTGGCTCCAGAGTCCATGTCCTCAGCTACTAACTTCTTTTCTTTGCTACTCATATCTTCCTTTGAATCTTGATAACTTTAAAATCTGGAGACGGACAGCGTAATACAAATGTCAAAGACAGAATAGCTAATCACGCTAGATCTCCAACCAACTAAATCAACCCGCAGGCTTTTAAGTGCAAGGTTTTACACGCGCTGTGTGTGTGGTTTGGAAACTTCTTCCGTCCTCACAGAACTTCCCGTGTTTGGCCCTGAGCTGCCTTAAGTCTGAGGATGCCAGACGGCAGGCCTGGGCCATGCTGCTGCAGGCTGTGGTCGGACGGCTGGGTGCGAGAGCCAACGGGCTCTCAGAGCAGCAGGCTGGTTGGAGAAAGGATTCAGAGGCCACCTGAGGAAAGGGCTAAAACCCTCAGGAATATCGCTCATCAAAACCTCCTTCTGATCCCATTTTGGACTAATTTGCATTTAGGTAGAAAAGGATCCATTACCTAACTGAAAATTGGCAAAACGCTGGTCAGCAAATATGTCTGGAATAATCTTCTGCACTAACTGGAACACTAATTTCTACAATTCATCTCTGAAGGTGAAGCTGATCTCAACAAACCTAAAGAGTATGGACTAGAAACATGGTGACTTCTGAGAAGGGTTGTGGCTACAAAGATACATTTTGAATGCATACATTTTGGCATCCTTGCTTAGGTAGTTCTCATGTAGCAATTCCTTCTGGTGAAGCTGAGAAGCTCTGCTGTCACTGTTTAGTGTTTCTAGAACACTCTGCCTACTGCGGACCCTTTTTATCTGTTTTAAAAGAAGTCATTTTAAAGTGACAGGGTTAGTAGCAGTGTTAGGTTAGTTAGTAGTGAAATCGGAGGGAGACTTGCAACCCCTGGGTCTCTGCTGTTGCTTAGTAACAAAGTCAGTCAGCTTTCTAGGCTGGGCTTAGAATATGTAATAAAATCTCTCTAAACATAACTAACTGGCAAAGGCCTAGTATAAGTCGGGATTGTAAAGCATATGGAGAAAAGAACTAGGTCAATTAACAAAAATGACAAAGATCTTGGGCCATTCTTCTTATTTGCCCCCAGATCTGCTACATTTAGAAAATGCATGTCCTTTGAGAGGCATACATATTTAGTTTCACTCTCATTTCACTCTCATTGCTGGATTTGCTAGATTTGTCCCTAATCACCAATTGTAGAAGTAGCACATGTGTAAATCATTACATGATGCCAGCACTTTCGGAGCAAGTATCTGAGGTGGGTCTTTTCCAAGGAAGCATCCCCTTGCCTGGAGATAGCCCCCAGGGTTTGCCACAGGCCCTGGACACAGACTTGAAGATCTGGGGTAAAGTCTTGGAGGAGTGGCCTTGGGCCAGTGCCTGGTCTTTCTGAGCCTCTATTTTCTCCCCTTCACAGTACAAACGATTACTTCCTAGACTTGTTATAGGGGAAAACATAAAAGTGACAAAGGGGAAGGCACCTCTCTAATGCCTGGTTATCAGTTCAGGTTTTGATCATCTTTAGTAAATGCAGCACAATTTCTCAAACTCATGCTCACGTCTCTGGCCAGCTCCACTGACCGTCCGTGGGGCCTCTGGGACCGTTTCTCATCATGTGAGAGAAGTGGCGCCTGAAACGTGGAGAGAGGCAAATTCCCACATAACATGCCCTCACTGGCCCTTTCTTGCCCCCAAATGGCCAGAATACATAGATGTTGAGCACTGAAATGGCACACTTCAGATTGTGACAAAACAATTTGGCGCTGTGCTTTCCATCTTACTGTTGTAGGAAACTTGGAACCCAGAACAAAATTTTACTCTTAGACCGTGCACATTGCAGTGTGCCATGCGAACGTTTTTAATCGTGGTCCATAGACTTATGGATAGGAAGCCAAAATCTAAGCTGAGCGTGTGTATGATTGTTTTTTCTTTCTGCATAAGCACGAAATTCATTTTTAAACAGAGAAATTCAAAAATAATCTCAGATAAGTTTAGAAAACCGGGCAACTTACAGTGTAATGGTATATGCATGTGTGTGTATACAAACATATATATATAGGGAGAGAGGAAGAATATAATATCAAGCTATTAACTACAGTGATACGTAGAAAAGAAACTTGATAGACAACTCTTACTTTATCGCATCTCATCAGCCCCAAATATCTCAGAGACTTGCTGCTCTGTGCAATCAGGGTGGCTCCTTGGTCTGTAATTTCTTTACACCATCCAACATCCACAGTCTCTATTGTCATGCTGTATCGCCCAATGGCTATCAGTGCTGCAGGGAGGGACAAAGGGGAAGAAAGCAAGCATAAACGTTAGCAGGGTAAGGGATCTCTCTATCTCATTATGACTATTTCTCTCATTTCCTCACTAAATTTGTTCCTGAAATGTTGTGTGTAAATGAATGTTTTGTAAACGAAATTCAATTTAAAATGCTTTAGGAAAGCTTGCCCTATGACAAACCCTTTCACAAAGTGAATAATCATGCCATAATTTCCCTTTCATTGGAACATAACATTTTATCAGTTTTACTCATTATAAGGTTACCTGTACTTCCAAACACTCGTATCTGCAGAAGGCATAAATTAAAATGAATTACACATATGACGTTACAGAAAACCCTAAGCAGTAATTAAATTTTACCCAAGATAACTTTAATAATTTTAAAAAAGAAAAAACATGTAAACACCATTTTGAGGTGTGTTATACTGCATATGAATTTCTTTACCAATTGGCATTTTTTTCCCATCTGTTCATCATCTGTAAAATGTAAGAGTATATAATATTTTTCACGTTAGTCCTTCTTGGGACCGCTAGGAATTAAACGTACATTACACATACAGCTGAATTTAATTGGTGCTATGCTAGAGCACAATAAAGGGAATGCATTTGTTATGGGGAATTTCCTCACCGTATCAAAAGCCTTCCTTCTATTAACATATGAAATGAAGCCTGTCATCTGAACATTACGACGGTATCTCTAGTCTTCTTGACTGTTTAGCACTGTACCACTACTGACGTGCAGATGCTTAGCCCGTCATCTATGATGTGTACTACTTATCACTGCACAGCTCCATAACCCATCTTCCTGGCAGAGCAACCAGTCGGTGAATCTGGCTCTTTGCTACAGACTTCTGATTAAATAGATGTGCACACTTCTACCTTTGCAGCACAGGAAAACAGATTTCAATACCTCCAGCCAGAAAAAGTTTACGGTGCATTGGTTTGTAAATGAAAACCCTGAAAACAATGCCAAAAATGTTAAAAAGGACTAATGAATTGTTTGCTAATTATTTCCTCATCCTAAGATAGGATGAGTTGATTTCTGTGACATTAAAAGTGGATGATATTTTCCAATTGATTAGATTGATAAGAGCAGAATGAATTACTCATGTAAATAAACATTAACTCTTTTTTCACTTTAATTTTTTTTATACAGCAGGTTCTTATTAGTTATCTATTTTATACATGTCAGTGTATATATGTCAATCCCAATCTCCCAATTCATCCCACCACCCCACCCCGCCTCCATCCCCGCTTTCCCCCCTTGGTGTCCATACGTTTGTTCTCTACATCTGTGTCTCTATTTCTGCCTTGCAAGCTGGTTCATTTGTACCATTTTTCTGGATTCCACATATATGCGTTAATATATGATATTTGTTTTTCTCTTTCTGACTTACTTACTTATAGCTCGCAGAAAAAAAACACTTGGCAAAATCTCTTTGCTAATTACCTAAGTAATTTTTTTTAAACTAGAAAACTCATGCCCATGCATTCAGGTATCAAAGCACTCCGAAGTAGCCAGATATTTAAAGTTTATAAAAACAATAATCATGATCCCAGTGTTTTCCAGTGAAAATGCTATAAAGGAAGAAAAAAAAAATTCCTGGAAGTTCCTCATGTTATCAGTTTGTTGATGTTCTCATCTGTGCACATGCTGTTTTGGCATTTAGTTTTCCAAGGAGGTGGGGCGGGGCAGGGGAAATCTGCAAAGGTTTGCTGAATGGTCTGAGTGATATTTTCGTGTAGTATAAGCAATATCCCAGGTTAATCCCATCGGTGTTCCTGACCTAAGAAAACTATTGTTATCTCTGATTTTGTCATAAATTCCATTGGTCATGATATCCTGAGGATCTTGTATGATAAAAGAAGTAGAAGGTGCAAAAAGAAATTCCTTTCAATACAAAGTGCTCAAACTGTGATTTCAAAAGATGGAGCACAAGATGCAGGATGACCCCACATTAGTGGATAGCGTATTTTTACTGAGGTTTGAGACTAGAATGTGAAAGCCCTGCACTATCCAGAAAACTGTAAATCAAGTGATCTGTGGAGTTTCCAGAGGCTGCTTGATAAGCAAATGAAGAGTTAACAGCTACTAATTCCAGATGCTAAAATCACTAGTGTTTGGTATTTTCCTTTTTTTTCTTTCTTGTCCAAATTAAAACAAACAGTAAATAAGACAACTGAAGATGAATCAAGGTATTCAGCTTTTGTTTTGCCATAGTTCTATTTACTGAAGTAAGAATTAAATTTTATTTTTCCTTAACTCATTCATTTACTCAACAAACACTTCATGAGCACTCACCCTAGAGCATTTCTCTCCAATACTTATTGACTATCCATGTGCTAGGCATTGGGCTAAGAATTTTAGGCGCATTATCTCATTTAATCCTCACAGCAACCTTACAAAATCTTATTGGTAGTTCCATTTTAAAGATCAGGAAACTGAGACTCAGAATGATGGAACACCTTTCCCAGTATCACAAGGTAGTAAGTGGGGAGTAGACAGTAAGCTGAGAGCCGGCTCTCAGTCCTGGCTGCACATCAGATCTACTAGTTCAGAATCATGGGCCCAGGCACCTGGCAATTCCAACATGCTGCACTGCCAGCGTATGGAACTGTGGTGTGACACACCTGGCCTGTGCTCGGTCATAGGGACAGAAAGGTTCACAGAGCTCAGAGGTCAGTTCAGTGGGGATGGCGGGGGGAGGGAGGGTTGGGTGGAAATGAGGAACAACCAAGTAAACAGTCACAACACAATGCTCATCCCCCATCTCTTCCCATCCCTAGCTTCTCACTTTTCAGATCTCGAGTCAAAGGTCAGCTTCTCAGAACCGATTGCCCTGTCATTTTCTGATATCGGAAAAGTTACTATTTATTTGTTCAGTTATGTACTTTTTTTGCAGCTCACTTCTCCCATTAGAATGACGGATTTCCTATTCACTGTTGTATCCCCAGCATCTAGCATACACCTGGTACAGAATCAGTTTTTAAAAATATTAGTTGAGGGCTTCCCTGGTGGTGCAGTGGTTGAGAGTCCGCCTGCCGATGCAGGGGACACGGGTTCGTGCCCCGGTCCGGGAAGATCCCACATGCCGCGGAGCGGCTGGGCCCGTGAGCCATGGCCGCTGAGCCTGCGCGTCCGGAGCCTGTGCTGCGCAACGGGAGAGGCCACAGCAGTGAGAGGCCCGCGTATCGCAAGAAAAAAAAAAAAAAAAAAAAAAATATATATATATATTAGTTGAACACGCCAATGACTATAATGTGGTTTGGTCTATTATAGAGGCACGCCAAGAGGCATGCGAGCCCCTCACTCTTCAGGGGAAGAGAGAGATCACGGGAGCCCTCATGGAAGAGTTAAGCTAGGTCTTGAGGGATGAGTAAGGATTCTCCAGAAAAACAAAGGCGTGAGGGCTACTATGTCGGGCTAAGGAAATAGCATATGTAAGGGCAGAGAGATGTGAAAGGACTGGGGAGCTGCAGGTCATTCCGTGCGGCTGACTGCGGCTGAAATAAAAACAAGTACAAGGAAGTGGCAGATTTATTCCAGAAATATTCACTCCATGATTAGTAGCACTGGGGTTGGCATAAGACATAAATGGAGTAGCAAAAATAAACAGAGTCCTTGATGTCATGAAGCCCATATTCTAGAAGGAGAGCTGTGAAGTGGACACAAAAGTATATATAATTCTAAATTGTAACAAGTGCTTTGAAGGAAATGGAATGATCATTGTAAGAATGACATTTAGATGGCACCAGGGATGAGTCTTCCTGGTGAAGTTACTTTTAATCCCTCCAACAGCACTGCAAAAACAATAACCATGGTAGAGGTAAGAAAACTAAGGTTAAATACCTCACCAAGGCCCCATGCCTATTTAGTGGCAAAACTAGGGTGCAAATGGAGATAGTTTGGCTCCAAAGCCAGGGCTCATTCCTTCACAGCAGCAGCATCCAGGGTGGTAGAGGAGCCTGTGTATGTTCAGAATATATTTCCCTTTACCTCCATTCAAGATTTAAACACTACTGCTCATAGGTAGCCAAGTATTTACCCTGTGACTATAAAACGGGGTCCAAAAGTATCTTTAAATCCCGAAATATATACTGAGTAATTTACCTCTCTGTGAATATATCCTACCTTTGGATATATTTTTTTATTGTTTTTCATGAGCTAGCTGTGGTAGAGTCTCAAATTCATTTCCGGCCTCACTACTTAGTAGATGTTGACCTCAGGATGACATTTAACTTTCCTGAGTCTCAGCTTCCTCACCTGCACAATAGGGATGGTGACTATATGTCCTGTCTACTTCACAGGGTTGGTCTGAGGTTCCAATGAGATAATACATGTCAGGGACTTTGCACTACACAAATAAAATATTGATTTATTCGATATTTCCCCACGCCATTCTACAGTGGTGCAGTTGATTTAAAATGAAAAGACTTGAAAGAGTTTTGAAAAATAAGAAGCTCTGGGCAAATGGGACCATTATATAAATACTTAGTCATTATGTCACTGCTAGAGTTCTTGAATTGCCTGCTCTCCATCGGTGATCACGAACTTACAGACTGCACCTAGGATGATAGGGCTGTAAATGGAAGGTATGATTACTATCTTCACTAGGGGCTGTTGACACATTATAATGGTATTTATTAAGCCTTGAAAAGGGATAAATTATGCAAGACTAATTCCTTATCCCAATGCAATTTTAATGCACTTTTTAATGTGCTAAGTGTAACTAATAAAGTTAAAGTTAAAAAAGTTACATAAATTCAAAGCTGTAATTCAGAAACATATGATGATCAAGGATATACATTAACTCACTAAAAGGTGTTTCCATAGGCATACAGAGTGACTAAAAGACATGAGCATATATGTAGTTAATTTTGACGAAGAAACTCCATTTCTAGGAATCTATCCTGAAAATATACTTCTAATTATACAAAATTACACACATACAAGTTTATTCATTAAAGCGTTGATTGTAATTGCAAAATAATGGAAACAGCCCCTAATGCCCATACATAGGAGAGTGGTTAAATAAACTATGCTACATCCTCACAGTTGAACACTATGCAGCTTTAAAAAAAATTAATGGGGGAAGATCACTAGGAACTTCCAAATCATTCAGTGAAAAAACCAAAGTGCAAAAAAGAGTTTACATGATGTGCTACCACCACCCAAAAGACAATGCAATTAAAAAAATAAACAAAAACAAAAACATGAATCTGCTCACTTGTGAAAAAAGAATATGGGAAAGACACACCAGAAACTACAGAGACTGTTTAACCATAGGGGGTTGGTGGGAAACGGGAGAAAAGAAGGCATGGAATGTGGAGGTGAGGTTGGGAGAGTGAGGGGGACAAACACTTCTTAGACTCTCTCTTTGGCTATAGCTTTGACTCTCTGAGCCATAGTAATGCTTCACATACTTCCCAAAATAAAAAATTAAAACCAGCCAGGATGGGGAACCCGAAGTGGAATACCAACAGTAACAAATGAACCTAACTGTGTTACAAATGAACAACATGGCCCCAGCAAATAATATAACCACACCAAAGGGGATGGGAATTAAGAATTAAGTGGCTTCGGAAAACATGATTTTGATTGGATATTGTAAAGTGAAAACCAAAAAGAACTGTCAGCAAATACTGCACTCTAGTTAGGAAATCTATTTCTCACAGGGGTGTGAGTTAGCAATTCAGTAACTACTTTACGCATAATCTAGGACTATAAATAATGAGAGCCAGTCTTTTCACTGTTAGGGAAAGAAGTTACAAATAAGAAAAGGGGGGAGGCTTATAATGAATCTTGTGGTATTGAACTGGAATCAGAGATATTAGAATGAACTCATGGTATTTTATACACACATTACAGATAAATACATGTAGAAATAATAAATATGATGTATGTGCATGCATGCATGGCTTAGTATACATACATACATTTCCTAGCTCTTTCTGCTGAGAGGAACTCAGAGCAAGGATACCCCAGTAGCAATGATCTACTAGCACCCAGATCTTAGTTTTTAAGTATCATTCTCCAATAAAGTGAATAAAAGAAATCAGGGCTTCTTAGAAAAATGGTTGATTCCAGAACTGGGGCCGGGAAAATAGACGATGATTCTGGGATATCTTGTGATCGTATAAAAAAGAAGTGCTTAGAAATGAGTGAGGGTACATCCAAAAGACAGAGGATCCAATCAGAAAGAGCTGCCAATGGCCACAGCTGGAACAATTTGAGAAGCAAAATAAATAATGATAGTACTGGATTATAATTCAGAAAACTGAATAAGCATTCACAGATTCATACTGATATAAATTAAAAAATAGCCAAGGAAGGGCACCTTACAGAAGAATTCCAATTAATAAATGTATAAGGAATGAGGGAAATTAAAAAAAAAAAAACGTTACCAGGCGAAGACCAGAGTAATAATTATTGCAGGCAAGATCGACCAATGGGTGCAAAAATCAGTGAGTGAAAGTTTGAGGTGAAACAGAATATTGGCATAGTGCCAAAGATATTTATCAACTATCGAAAATTGTAACTTTATAGTGGAGAGACCCAGCAGACACCCCCTTACCCAAATGATCAAGGTTAACATCACCAGTAATAACATATAGAGATATAATGTATCGCCTGATCACTTCTGCAGTATTCTCACCAAAATGAATAATTTCAATCTACTCATAAGAAAACATCACACAAACCCAAAGTGAGAAACATTTTATAAATAATTCACCAGTACTCATCAAAAGAGTCAAGATAATGGAGTATAAGAAAAGAATGAGGAACTGTCACAGATTAGAGGAGCCTGAGGAGACATGACAACTAAATACAATGTGGGATGCTGGATTGAATCCTGGACCAGACAAGAAAATTAGGGAAAAACCTGGTGAAATTCAAGTAAGATTTGTAGCTTAGTTAATCTTGTTGTTTTAAGTTAATTTCCTAGTTTGATAACTGTACTGTTGGTTATATGTCCTCAACATTAGAGGTAGCTGGATGAAAAGTATACATGAACTCTCTACTATTTTTGCAACTTTTCTGTAATTCTAAAATTGTTTGAAAGCAAAGAGAAAAAAAACATGGATAAGTTAATAAGAGATACCAAGTGAATGAACTAAGTAGAGGACTAAAATTTTCTAAGTGAAAGCAGGTATTATTTTTACACTGTAAGATCTGATATATAAATGTTAGGACTAAAAATACATTTTTTTCCTCATAGGAGAAAGATTAGTCATATGAGTGCACTAACAAGTGACCCGCATGTGCCATTTTGTCCCTTCCAGTTCTATCATCTGCTGTAGATCTATGTACCTGTAATAAAATCAGAAGAAATGCCCTAGTGCATGAAAGAATCAGGGTTAAAATTTAACAGTAGGATTAACATCTTTCATGTAATACTTGGATAAAAGCCATTTGCAGAGAAATTTCTTGGCACGGATACAGAGAGATAAATATGAAAAGTGCTCTTCTTTGTGGAAGCCACAGAAGCCCCCAAAACAAAGGAACGGCGCTTTCAGAGACACTTGTTGTTGCATCATGGTCCCTGCAAAGGTCCCCTCTACCCCGCAGGGACTACAGCAGTGGCTCCTAACCCTGGCAGTTCAGGAGAATCACAGGTGCCTAAAAAAAGTACAGATGCCCGAGTCCCACCCCTGGAGATTCTGATTCAGGAGAAACTATAAAAGCTCCTGTGATCCCAATGTGAAGTCAAGGCTGAGAACCACTGGAACCGAGTAACCTACAACTCCAGTAAAGTCAGTCAACTAAAAACAAAAGAACTCATTTTTCAGGATATAAATAACTGATGTGTTCTGATATTTTAAAACAACTTTACCTCTCAAACAGTTATGACTTCTTGTACATAATCCAATGCTTTTAATCCCTTTATTTCTAATTTATAGCTTTAATTCCACTTTTAAACATTATTCTGTTCCTCCCATTATTATGTAGCAAACCCAACAGTGACTACACCCTACATTTTTCCAAGTTGTCCTTTTTTGTAAATATTTTTCTTTATTTCACTGCACTTACTTATATTTCTAATGCTGCACTTATCAGAGTTTGTTTCATATCAGAATTATTTATCAACATGCCCATCTTCCCCAAGACTGTAAAATCTGTGAAGCAGTGAACATGGAGTGTTTTCCTAGGACCCCTGAATCTCTGAAAATCAAGTGTCACTCATATTTTATAGTTTTTTTTTTCCGGTACACAGGCCTCTCACTGTTGTGGCCTCTCCCATTGCAGAGCACAGGCTCCGGACGCACAGGCTCAGCGGCCATGGCTCACGGGCCCAGCCGCTCCGCAGCATGTGGGACCTTCCCGGACCGGGGCACGAACCCGCGTCCCCTGCATCGGCAGGCAGACTCTCAACCACTGCGCCACCAGGGAAGCCCTTTTTATAGTTTTAATATATTTTTTGGAAGTATAACATACATGTAGAAAATCACACAAATCCTCAAGGTACAACTTGATGAATTTTGACAAAGTTAACATAGCTGTGTAACAGTATCTGGACTGAGAAACAGAGCATGACTAGCACCCCTAAAGCACCCTCATCCCCGACTCCAGTCACTACTATTTCCCCCAAAGGATAACCACTATCTTGACTTCCCATCACACAGATTAGTATTCTTGGTTTTGAACTTCATACAAATAGTCAAACACCGAACACCCTTGCTTCTGGTTTTTTAGCTGTCCATCATGTTAATGAGATTGATCTACATTGCTATGTGTACTGATGGTTCGTTCATTCTCAATGCTGAAAAGTATTCCATTCTACTCTAGATGGACATTTGGGCTGTTTCCACTTTTTGGCTATTAGGTATAACGCTGTTATGAACATTAGCACACATGTCTTTGTGTGAATATATGTTCTCACTTCATTTGGGTAAATACCTAAGAGTGGGATTTCTGGGTCATATGGTTAAGTTTATGCTTAACTTCCTAAGAAACTGCCGAAGTGTTTTCCAAAGTGGCTGTACAATCTTACATTCCCACCAGCAGCATATGAAAGGGCCAGTGACTCCACATCCTTGCCAATACTTGGGAATGTCTGTCTCTTTGACTACAGCCACTCTAGTAGGTATGAAGCGGTGCCTGATTGGGGGTTTTAATTTTCATTTCCCTAAGCACTAATGATTTTGTGCATCTTTTCATGGTGTCATACATTTTTAAAAATTCCTAGCTTAGTGCCTCTATCCTTGTAAGTACTCAGTAGATATCTATTAAATTAAATTGATGAAGAGGAAAAGCACATAATTTTTCTATCATTAGACTACAGCAGAGAACTAGCTTTCTAGACAACAGATAATTTTCCATGTAATTTGAAGGAAACTACCAGTAAAATAAACTTAGTCTATCCTCTGGAGACATGAAAAGTCTTGAAGTTTCTTAAAATAATAAAGTAACCTCAGGGAACAAATAAGGTTATAGATAACTTTCCAAATGCTCATTTACTTCTGGAAATTTCAAAGACTGTGGAGTATGCTTTACTTAGGAACTCTAAATCTCTAAAAATCAAGTGAAAAAGAAATCTGTATGAAAACTGTCCAAAAATGGTGGATAACAGAGTGGAGACACTGAATTGTGCTAGAATTTTCAAGATGCTGCACATAGGGCATTTATTTTACATAACTCTGCTTACTGAGTTCAGAATAGCAACATGCGAGTATTGTCTGACTTACAAAGGGAGCAAGCTGCCTGTGGCCCTTGACCTTACTGGGAAGAGGCTCTCCTGCCCTATACATCCTGAAACAGAAATGCAAGCACTATTTATAGGCTGTGTCTGCTTTCCTTCCTATGAGATAAACAAGTTGGTGGAAAAGTAAAAGTTCAAGTGAAGGAATTTTTTAAATAAAGGTCTTTTGGTACATTAGGAGCAAGGATAAGTATTTTTCCTGCTTTATCCCTTCTTAATTATTTTTATTTTAATGCAGAAAGATACAAATCTGATTGAGTAAGTAGAAACTACTTCTGAATACGTGACATCCAAAAATGTAATGAACAAGGGGTGCATTTAGAAATAACCTTCATTTAACAGGAATCTGATCCACTACTCTGGTTTTCAGTGGTGCTGTATTTGGTGGTAACCAACCCTTTGAGTGGAATGTTAGGTTCCCCTGACAATCTCCTTATTAAATTTTAGAATTTGAGATGAGGAAGAAAAAAAGCCTTACCACTCTAACATTAGCTGAGAACCTAAAGTCCCTGGTTCAATGATTCTTTTTTATTCCAGCCTGCATAAATACATACATTACTTATCAAAGAATTATGCATCCTTTTCAAAATCCTGACATTATATTAGATTTCCTCACTTTATGAGAAGTGAATTCCAGGCTTAAATATGTTGGTTCATAGATATGGAAAAGTACATTAGTGTCTCTGTCATCTATCTGCCTTGGCCACCTTTCTGAACTGAATTTTCCACACCACCATAAAGACAGGGCATCAGTTTCAAGCAGGCGTCAGATACAAACATCTATCTGCCCCAGTGTGCAGAAAAGTAGGATGTGATTTCAGCGACTACCACTTAAGAAATACCAAGGTTAGTGACAACATGTGTGTTGTCGAGCTGCCCAGTAAACATTATAAAAGTATCTTGCTACTGAAAGGAAGGAAACCACAGGAAGAAAGAACATGTGGGGATGTCAGCCGACTGAATATATTATCTCTTCTTTCTTTCAACAAATACTAATTGAGCACCTACTACGCACCAGGAAATGTTTTAGGAGCTGGGGATAAAGAGATCAAATCCCTGCCCTCGTGGAGCTCGTATTATGAATACAAATAAATAATACTATATAATATTTTGGATGGTAAAAATGCTTTGAAGAAAAATAAAGCAGGGACCAGAGGTAGGAGTGCTCTAATTGTAATTAGGATGGAAGGAGAAGGCCTCACAGAGAAAGTAACATTTGAACAAAGACCTGAAGGGGAGGGGATCAAGCCATACAGGTATCTGAGGGAAAAGCATTCTGTGCAGAGAAAACCCAGTGCCAAGTCCATGAGGTGGGAAGGTTGCTAGCTTGTTCTAGAGTGAGCAAAGGAGCAAGATGGCAAGCAGTAGATTTTAGATCAAGGAGTTGATGGAAAAGGGGGTGGACAAAATCATCTTACAGGCCAATTTAATGACATTGGCTTTCACTCTAAATGAAGTGGGAATACATTGGAGAATTTGTGGCAGAAGAGCATTATGAGCTAAAAAATTTTCAAAGGACTTCTCCAGCTTCTGGATTGAGGACAGAGTGTAAGGAGGAAAGAACAGAAGCAGTGAAACCAATAAGGAGGCCATTGCAATTATCCAGACAAGAAGTGATAGTGGTTTGGGCCAGGGCAGCATAATGGAGATGGAAAGGAGTTGAATTATGAATAGAATTTAAATATGGGCCCAACAATATTTGCTGATGGAGTGGATGTGGAATGAGAGAAAGAGAACAGTCAAGAATGTCAAGAGAAAAGAAATCTTTTTGGCACTTAGATTTGAAAGAAATTTCCAACGTGGGATTTTACATAGCTGCTCTTGGTGTCCTTGTGTGTCTAAGTGTCCTTGTGTTGGTAGGGATTTGTTGGCTTCTTCTACTGCATATAAATTCCACTGAGAGGAGCAAAGGCCACCTTTATTCATCTTTATATCATCATTGTCTAGCAGAGGGACTTTACTTGTTAGTACTCAAGGTATGTTCATTTAAATATGGGTATCTTAGATATCACAATTACAGGCACTTAGGGAAAAAAACTCAGAAAGGGGTTTTATGTTTTCTCTAGAGTTCATATTATTCTTTTACTCTAAAAATATTTATTGAGTAGCTCTAGTATGTCAAACACTGTGATGACTGTAGGTATCTTTGGGGAGATTATAGGTAACATATATTTCCTTAAATATTTATGCATTCTAAAATGTTCAACACTAGGCAAGTTTTACTTTTATAAAGGATTAAAAACCAGTTTTTAAAAAGGTGCTACTGGACAGATCATTTAATTTTACCAAAGTGAAGAACTTGACATTTCCTATAATACCATTTCTCTCCAACTCAGCGCTCCTTAAGGCAAACAAACACACTTACTGGTGCCGAAATTCGATATCTAAAATCATGGGAAAAAAGCAAAAAGCTATTTGTAAACTAAAACGAAACACAGAAAGTTGAGCTCAGTTATTCCTCCCTGACTATAACCGGAGCAGCTGTAACTCAGGGGCTGTTGTGCAGCGTATGGACTAGTTTAGAAACTGGCAATAATTCTTGCTGATGGGCATTTCTGCCATAAGAAGGGCAAAGTAAATAAAAATACGAAATTCAAAGTATCTCAATCTGAGATTTTAAAGTTTAGTGCAGAACTAGATTAAAATGTAGAGAACACTAAACTTTCCTATTCTTTTTGCTTTTGAGGGAGAAGAGAGAGTCCCAGCCCTGGATCCTCTTACCTGGGAGCTTGAACCATGCACACAGGTTCACACGCTCACGTGTGCACACAGACACAGATGCAGACATGCAAACACACATTTATTCCTAGGCCCTAGCCCACAGCTTAACCTAATGAAGGTTAAGCTTCAGGGTCCATCATTTACATGGACCTTTACCAGGGCCTGGTCCTAGAAATGTATTCACATCGTCATATATTTTTGTAAAATCGGTTAAAGCAAGATATTTTGCATTCATTTTCTTAAAGAGAAACCCCGAACTGTACAAACCTCAGGCCCTGAGAAACCCTGACTTTGTCCCTGACCCAACCCAAAATGTTCTGATTCAGTGGCTTTGCGGGTGGATACCAGAAGGCTGTATCTTTTCCTGATTCTCCTTTTTTTTTAAATGTCACCAAGTGATTTTGATACACAGCCAGGTTTGGAAATCACTGACAAAGGACCACAGACTGATCAGTTTAATGAGTCCCTGACATCTAGGTAGTAATTCTTTCTGGAGCTTAGCCACCATTGATTGGGCCATAAACCATATAACACTATGTAGTTTGGAAAAAGCTGAATATTGGCAACATTCACTTCCTCATTGCAGTGATGAATCACATAACCCTCTGTGCAGAGTAATTAACTATCCATTTGTATGTATTGGCTGTAGTGATAGAGTTTTTTCCATGAGGAAGGAAGGGAATTTGGACATAACATTAACAGTTGTTAATACCAAGCAAATAGAGTAAATTGGATTTACTAAAAAGAGTATGTGTGTGGATTTTTTCCCTAGGAGTTGATATAATTTGTCTAGCTCTCTAATTATAGCTAGGACAGAAAATGGCTGAACCCAGAGACCTCTCACGGTATCTAATAAACTTTTACTTACAGGGAGAACATTTCTTGGGCTGGAGAATGACAAATAATTTACTAAGCCTTTCCTGAAAGACAGCTAAAGGTGTTTCACCTATATCTAGCTGATGAATTAGCTTTAGCTAATAATCAGTGTCATGAGACAGGGAAAAAGCAGCCTGTAATTACCTTGAAAGGAATGAAGGAACAGATCTGATAAAGAAACTAAATCAGTTAATTCCTCTAGAGGCATACTGAGTGAGAGAAGCTTACTTTACTGCAAGTTTAAAGTGAGGCAGAGATGGGGGCATCGGTAGTTTTTACCTGCCCGGCATCCATTCATTCCCACTTTCTGGTAACAAACCTTCAATTTTCCTTTCCATGGGTGCAGTTTGGGAGCTCTAATCAAAGGTCCCCTCCCTTCCCCAGGCTGCAGGTGGGCATGTGCCCCAAACTTGACTAAGCACACTCACCAGCAGATATCTGAATTCTGCCTGGAATGACTTAAGAAGAAAAACAGCTGGAGTCCATGCATCCTTGGGGAGTTCCCTAAAGAGACTCTTATTAGTCTCAGCTACTTAGAGATCCCACATACTTATCCCTCCCAAGGCCTACCTTACTTAGGTTTTATTTTTGATTCTGGGGATTACCCCATTTTTTTCAATAATTTCTGTGCTTTTGTTCTTGGTTTTGTTTTCACTTAAAGTAGCCTCTGTTGGTTTCTGTTACTTGCAACCAAAGAATCTTAACTGATACAGAAAACTATGCACGGGATGGCTCAGTTATTTTCTACAATAATGTGAAAACCCCAAAAGGATTCTCAACAGTGTTCAGCTGAAAGAGTCACAACAGCAGAATGTATAAATATGGCTCAGTTAGTAACCATTTGTTTTGTTGGTAGATGTTACTGAAATATCTGTACTCACTTTTTAAAAATTTACTTTATTTTTTATTGGAGTATAGTTGCTTTACAATATTGTGTTAGTTTCTATTGTACAGCAAAGTGAATCAGCTATATGTATACATATATCCCCTCTTTTTTGGATTTCCTTCCCATTTAGGTCACCACAGAGCACTGAGTAGAGTTCCCTGTGCTATACAGTAAGTTCTCATTAGTGTACTCACTTTTTTAGCTGTCAAATGAAAATAACTTTATTCAGTTCCATGCTTTTTAAACAATGACTCTATTAAGTAAAAATGTCACAACTTATTACAAAAGTTAAATTAATAAAGGAAAGTACAAGAAAGCTTAAAAATTATCCCAAATCCCACTATCCAGAAATAGCATCACTAACTTTGGTAAACATTCTTCTAGGATCTTCTGCATATACACAGCAAAAGAAAGATAAAAATAATTTCAGAGATATATATTATTATACATGCTTTTAAAAAGTATTTGATTTTTACTTGAATTTAATGAAAATAAACTGAATTGAAATTAAAAGAATCATAGAACTTCAGTTAAATATTTCTTCACCATAAAAAATAGCAACTCTTAAAAGAGTTTACATATTAATTTTAAAATTTCATGAAAACTTTTAAGAATTCTGAGCTATTTTAAAAATTCTAGGGCTTCCCTGGTGGCACAGTGGTTGAGAGTCCGCCTGCCGATGCAGGGGTTCGTGCCCCGGTCCGGGAAGATCCCACATGCTGCGGAGCGGCTGGGCCCGTGAGCCATGGCCACTGAGCCTGCGCGTCCGGAGCCTGTGCTCTGCAGCGGGAGAGGCCACAACAGTGAGAGGCCCGTGTACCGCAAAAAAAAAAAAAAAAAAAAAAAAAAAAAAATTCTACACTTTAATCTCAGACAGAATCTATTGACTCTCTTCTAGGAGAGATGAGAAAACTGGCAGGCTTTTCTTCCTCCTCTCATATTTGTTAGCTATATTATTATTTTTATATTATCAGGTTTCATCGTTTCCATCTGCTTTTCTAACCACAATTCTCATGGCTGTTTTGCTCTGGTTCTATATTAAATGGGTGAAATACCATGAGTCTCTCCATGATTGTTTTTTTATCCCTGAGTTTTTTTGTTTTTTGTTTTTTGATTAATCTCTTGGGTGGCTAGGTAGCATCTTTAAGTAGTTTTGCTTTTTTTCAAAGACAGATTCGTTATATAATTCCCTAAGTTCTTGAACGTTTGAGAAAGACTTACCCTTATGTTTAAGGAACAACGTGGCTAAGTATTAAATTTGGGGGTCATACTTATTTTTACTTTCAGAGCTTTATAGACAAGTACTTCAGTTTTGCTGTGGAGAAACCTAAGTACAACCTGATTTCTCCCCCTTCAAACGTGTCTTGCTTTTAATGTCTAGAAGTTATGTGATTTATTTCTTAGGATCAATACTTTTATCAGGACATGTCTTGATTATTCTGTAGTGATTTAATCTCCTGGAACCTGTCAGATGCTTTTGACTTTTCTACAAAACTCTTTAGACACAAGATCCATGTGTTTCATTCTTGTTCTATTTGCCTAACTTCCCCCTATCCCACCCCTCACCTTGCAAACGATGTGCTCAAATGAAATGAGAAGCATAGCTCTGTTCCTTTCAAAATTGTCTTTGATTGACTGGGATTGGTTATCTGTGGGGAATGTGGGGAATATGGGGAGGTGAGTCATGAGCTAGAGCCATTTGCAGCAACTACTTGGGAATCTTTATGTCTGGTATCTTCACCACAAGTCTATTATTTCCTTTATCCTCTCAGGTTTCTACATTCAAGATGTTACATATTACTAATAACTAAACTATTGGGGTCATTTTTGTGTTGAATTTTGGAACTTTCTCCTTCTCTCCCTTATGATTCATCCACTTCACTTCTAGCAGTCCTCCCCATTCCAAAGCAAGCTGGTAGATGAGAGAGATGGCTCATCAACATGGTCTCTCCTTTAGTGACCTCTTCCCCAACATTTTTGCAATGTGAAACTGGGACTCTGCATGAACATTCCCACCTCTTCAGGGACTTGGAGACTCATGGCTCTAATCAAAAATTGCTGGATGTGCCAGTCTGAATAGGGGATACCTATTTCATGTTAATCAAAAGTATCCCCCAGGATTTTTTTGTTTGTTTGAGAATTATGAAGTTAAAGAGAGTCAATAATGTTGAGAAATAACAAATTACATAGAGAATTGTTGAACTGTAGGTTAATTTGACTAATATTTGTTGTATGATTACTGCATGCAAAATGATAAAGGGGATAAAAAATGAGTAAAAGAAAGTCCCTTTCTTTTATGTTCACTGCTGAGCCAAGTAGTACACTACGACCAACCTTTATTCCTCAATTTTTATCTGGAGTTTATATTTGCATCATTATTTTTTGAATGTTCCTATAGATGGTTCAAATCCCTACCAATATTTTTCCAAAAGCTTAAACACTTAAATTAACTTATTAGTTCCATTACCCAACCACACCCTCCTGTGTCTATGCCCTCCACTATGAAGTCCTCCAAACTCCTGCTCCTGCTGAGGTGAAGACTGCTACAGATAGGGGCCCAGACATCCTAAGATTTCCCTTGTCAGCTGTCCTGTGGATCCCATGTCTTCCCCCTATTGTAGTTTATTCTCTTTTGTGATGAAACACATCTTCTAAAGTGCTAACGGGAGATAAAATTTGAGCCCTTAAATGTCTAAAAGAATTTTTATTTTCACAATTAATTACTAGTTGAACAGTGTATAGAATTCTAGGTTGAAAACCATTCCTCCTTAGTTTTGAAGGTATTGTCTTCATCATCTTCTAGCTTCTCGTACTGCCTTTTCCCCTCTCAGCTTAATTGAGATATAACTGACATATAACATTGTATAAATTTAAGGTATATGTTGATTTGATACACTTATAGTTTGCAAAATAATTATCACCTATATGGCTTGTAAGAGATTTGGAGCCATTCATTTCTGATCTATAGCATGAATCCGGTCTTCTTTCTTGGGTAACTTCTAGAATTTCCTTTTCATCCTTGGCAATATAAAATTTCATGATGATGTGCCTTCATGTAGATCTATTTTCATACATGTTGCTGGGCATTTGGTGGGCCCATTCAATCTGGAAACTCATACTCTTCCTTCTTTCAGAGCAGACTGTTCTTTTTCAAGGATGTAATTGCTTTTCTTATCTCTGAGAACAGTACTTATGGTTTTTGATGTTTTCTTATGCTATTTGCATTGCCTCTGTTTCCTCTTAGTCTCATTTTTCTGTTTGTTTTCATCTCTCTGTTTTACGTCAAAAGCTTTTCTCAAATGTCTGGTCATTTAAGGATTTTTGACCGTATCACGAGGGCCTTTTAGCATATCTGATGCTTCTGAGAACTGAGCCTTGCAGGGGTTCTGCAGGCCAACAGGCTCACTTGCAACAAGCTCACCTGTCATGGAGGCCCTCTCAGAAAGCATTGAGGTTATGAGTTCCTCTGCTTTGTTAAGACAGTTAGCACTCTTCCTTCTGATTTCTGTTTTCTAAAAAAGTGTTGACATCTTTCTCATCCTCTCTTATATCCATTCCTACTCTCTCTCTGTCTTTTAATACCATTAATGTCACTTTAGCAAGATTTTAGGAGGAAGAGAAGATAAATGCATGTGGTCCATCAGCCATTTCAATTGGTGAGAAAGAACATGGGAAACCTATGGTCTTTCCTAATTGTTCCCAGTTTTAGTCATTCATTAAAAATTGCTTTTTTGGGCTTGAATGAAATATAGTTAAAGGAAAGGTCAGTCTCTTTACGTGTGTACATGTTACATATCCAGTCTATTAAAAGCAAAAATTAAAGGCAGAGTAAAAAGTAGCCCAACTTAGCGTCAAAGGTGAGCAGCTATATCCTGGAAAATATAAGTAAACCTAATAATTAAATAATAATATCTTCTTAGTTATTCCTGGCTCCTGCACTATTAATCTCTCTATATTTTATATTACTCTTCTCTATATTTAGGTTAATCTATGTGGGTGAATAGATTATTTAAAAAATCTATTGGGATATACGTTATCAGCCAGAGTAATATGTTTACCATTGAGTAAAACAATATTTGAAATAGAATCTCAGATGCTTGAAAATTCTCCCTATATTCTCAAAGAATAGTTTCTACAATTTAAATCTTTCCCTCATAACATATTTGAAACACTTCTTCTGATTTCACCAAAACCTTAATACACTAAATATTTTTATTTCAAGATATTTGAAAATAAACAAGTAAACACCTGGCATTTTATGCAAAAGTATATTTTCAGTAAAGGGACTATTTTTGCTAAAGTAAGTGTATTAACATGACTTGATTCAGTGTGTTTTTTGGTAAGAGAATTCAACTCGATTTAATTGCAGCAAATCTTGATGAAATTCCTTCATCTATCCACAATATATGAAATAGTCATTAAATTCAGTCAACTATTTTTCAGGTCCAGAGAGAGATGTCTTCAAGAAAATAGACTATGACTGACAGTTTCCTTAAATAAATCAGTAATATCATAAATATTTATATACACAGTTATAAACAAACTATTATCAGTTTAGGAAATGCAATTTATCCTCAGTGATAATAGCTCTGAAATTAAAAGCAGAATTTAAACATTTTAGTTCTCTGAAATTTTATGCTTTACACAAAACCAAACTCTTCCAACTAAAGTATATCAGATAATGTAGTTCTCTACTAATTATTACATTTCAATTTTTTAGGATATGTATGTAGCATAGGGTAACCACCATGTGCTTAAAAATTATTTGTGTGCACTAAATACATCACTTGCAAGAATGGTTCAGATGCTAAATGAAAGATTTTAAATAAAACTTCATCCCCAAAAGCTTCTATTTAAGTCCTTTGCATTTACTGAAGATTCTTATAAAATCTACTGAATTTCAGGTGATGATCTCTTTCTCAGGTAAAGCCTATAAAAGGTGAAAGTTGCATCCACAGAGGAAAACAAACAAAGTGCAATGTAGTTAATTTCTAGAACATATTTATTAGATGCTAAATAGAGTAAGCCTCTCTAGAGAAAGCATTACATCTCAGGGGATTCGATTTGTGAAGCTACTATCCTCTCATAATGCAGGGATCATCAACTGCAAAATATTTTCAATCATTACACTCGGAATACATTATCACATCCATGAACATAAGCTATATTTCAGACTGTAATGAAGCATGGTACTGTATGTTTTAATTGCTTTTATAAGCTTCACATAATATCTGTAACTATTCTTCTATATATTTTGAATTTTATTAACCCAGATAAATCACTATCTCATTTTTTGATATCGTGGGAAAAGAAGGAATTCCATATAAGTGAAATAAGCAGGTGGCAGAAACTTACTACTTTATAGTAGGTTAATTAATGTGAAGCTGCCATTTTTGTGGGTTGAAATTATTAAATACTGGCAGCTTCAAATGCTTCAACTTACACACTGAAAGTTTCTTATTTTGGCTATTCTAGATTGAAGTAGTTCTGGAAAGTTTTATCTACTTCTTTATCTTTTAAAATAGCATTTACTGGACCTAGCAAAACTTTTCCTTGATTATTATAACTTTATTGGAATGAGAAGCTGTGCTCCAAGCTATAGAAGAATTCTTTACTAAGCCAAATGCCTAAAGGGTCGTGTAGATAAAGTACATGAGCAAAGGCTGCTTTATTTATATTTCTTTGACACAGACACACTTTGTTTGCATATTACACACTGAAACATTTTTCTCCTCTATAAAAAAAATGCACTTGCTCCCTGTCTTTTAATAACACTCAGCCCACTAAGTCTGCCTTCCCATTCCTCACTTTGATGGACACTCAGATGTAACAAATATTTTCTTCAGTTTCTTTTTAGCCAGACTGTAGATAAATGGCAACCAACACTAAGCGTCAGTATTGGTGAGACAATGGGGATGAGTGGGGACTGTGAATATTGAAATGCCCTCCCTAAAAGTAGGGGCAGTAGAAAACCAGATACCTCCATCTGCAATCAATATACTGCAGTCAATCTAAATTCCCAAGAACTAATTAATGTTTTTTAGGAATGTAGATTCAGTGCTTCCCGATCTTCAGTTCTTCAAGGGAGACTTGAAATAATTTTTTTTAAATGTGAATCACCTGATACTTGTGTTAGGAACTGAAGAAAATCAACAAACAAAAACAAAAATACTGTGTAGATCAACAGATTGGGAGCTAAACTAAACATGTTTGTGAGGTGGATATGGACCATAAAGCATTAGTTTGGAATCTCTGCTCTACCTGTTCCCACATGATGCTGTGCGGTTTTGCATCTCTCTATGTATTTCTCATTTCCCTGTTGTCATAGCTATTTTTCAGTAACTCCAGGTTGTTGGACAGCTTGAGAAATCAGATAATCTCACTTGTCACAACAATATATAAGGTTGGAATGAATGGGTTTGGCAGGAGTAAAGGACAAGAGGGTTCTTTGAAAATATTTAAATTTACTTTGTTGATTCCAACATGACATCACAGGGTGGGTTTTAATGAAATATTTACTATTGGTACAGTACTAATGCAACTAGGCGTGCCAGAGGGACAGGCAAGAAGAGCAGGTGCCAAGGATATTACCATCTCACAGCATCCCCCTTTTAGGGTAGGAGTTACAGTCAGAGTCATTAACACTATAACATTTCAAAAAGCTAAACAAGGATTATCCTTCAGTAACTAAGCAAAGCATGGGTATCTCAGAGGTTGTTTTCTTTCTTCCATAAAGTAAAGCAGCTATGTGAAGATGATGCAGTCTTGAAGACCATCTAAAAATATCTTTTCATACTTTCTTCTCATCTGCCTTTATTTATTTCTTAAAAGTTCTTATTATGGAAATTTAAAAACAAAAGTACAAGAGATTTTATGCATGTACTTTGTGGTATCTATTTTAATTGCACAGGGTTTTTTTTTTTTTTAATAACTTGCAGGCTTTTGGTTTGTGTTCTAGTTGAACTTGGTTGATAAGTGATCTCCAGATCACTGAAATTTCACTACAGTTTGTATAATAAAAATCATCATTCACAGCATTGCCTGAATAAAAATTGAAGAGAACAGAAATGTTGTTTTATCTCAGTAATTTATGAGACTGAAGAACTTTTCTTGTGTATTTCATCAATATCTATATAATAAAAATGAAAACCATTAAGTCATTTTGATTTTGTCTTTTTAACTGTAACTTGATTTGTAATTTTTTTTTCTTTCACATCTTTATTGGAGTATAATTGCTTTACAATGTTGTGTTAGTTTCTGCTGTATAACAAAGTGAATCAGCTATATGTATACATATATCCCCATATCCCCTCCCTCTTGAGCCTCCCTTTGATTTGTAATCTTAAGCTTAAACAAAAAGATTTAGGAAACATACTTCTGGAAAACACTGATATTTCATATTTCACAGATCTTATTGTAAGACATTTCCTCCTATATTTATTTTACTTTAGATTTTCAACGTAAGCAATTTTAACTTTCCTGATATCATTTTGAAAATAGTTAATTGAGGCAATATTTATAGTGGTAGTAGTCAATCATATAATCATTATTAAAAAATTTATTTATGGAGCACTTCCAAGGTAGTCTAAACACAATACCTCATCCTCACTGTAACACTGCACAGTATTGGATTGAACCACTTGAAATTGTTGTCTCTGTAGACTGAACATCTGCAATTGCAAATGAATCAACCCATAAGTAATATTAGCATAACCCTTATGCTACAGAAAAGAACACTGAGCAGACAGAGGTGGAATGTAGCCAGTTAACAGTAAAGCTAGGATTCACACCCAGGTCGACCTGGTCCCAAAGCCTGTATTCTTAAATTGAAGATCTGTCATGGGGGCATGTGAAGACAGGTGAGGACAGACAAGGGGAAAAAGGAGGAAGACAGTCCCTTAACTATAAGACGTTTACAGTTTGCTTGGGGAGAAAATAATAATCTCAAAGTTAACCAGGAAAATAGAAACCATCATACCACAAAGTGCAAAATGACGGGACATTTGCTTTCATACCATGGTCTGAGCTTTACTATTACAATTCCAGAAGCAATTTTTCTCTGACCCTCTTCATCCCCCCTGAGCTGGTTTTCTTGAGGCCATCAAGGCACCATGTCACAAGCTGGCAGGAGGGAAGCCTTGGTCATATGATCCAAGGACTACAAGGGAGTTTTCTTTAATACACCCATAATCACACATTTATAAGAATAACATTTTGAGGGCAATCAGCTTGGTGCTTTGTGACCACCTAGATGGTGGGATAGGGAGGGTGGGAGGGAGATGCAAGAGGGAGGAGATATGGGGATATATGTATATGTATAGCTGATTCACTTTGTTATAAAGCAGAAACTAATACACCATTGTAAAGCAATTACACTCCAATAAAGATGTTAAAAAAAAAAGGGTCATATAAAGCTACTGTTATGCAACTTGTACTTTTCCCTTGTTGGACATCTTTATATTTGTAGAAAAGCACATTCTATCTATAGTAATGCTGTATCAATGTTTGGCCTAAAATCTGTCATTTTATTTTATTAAAAAAGTGTTTACGTCGTTTTCAAAAAAGAAAAAGGAATAACATTTTGACTTTGATATCAGTACAGTTCACTGTACAAGAATGAACTTGTAAAACATTAATGACTCCAAGCCTAGTCCTCTCTCCAGAGCTCCACATTGCATTTTTGCATCTGGGATCTCACCTAGATATTCCACAGGTGTTCAAAGGCCACGTGTCCAAAAATAAATTCACCATTCTTGACTCCAAACCTATTACTCCTCTGATTCCTTATCAGGTCATGGCACCAATGGGTTGCCCAGATCAGAGCCAGGAGAGTCATCCTTTACTCCTCCTCTTCCTTGGCCGTCATATTCAATCAGGAACTTACTGCACTATTGATTCTGTCTCCTCAACAGCTCTTCAACCTCCCCCAGATTCTGCATCCCCACTGCCTCTGTACGTGTTTGGATCCACAACATCTCTTGCTGACCAGTGACCCAGTTCAATTAGTTTCCCTGCCTCCAGTCTAGCCCCACTTCAATCTAGCCTTCACAGAAAGAAAGCTTTCTAGTTTCCAGTCATATCAAGCATACTTAAAAGATGAAGAAACAACCTTATTTACTTGCAAAGCCTAGTTTAGTGCTTGAACCCCAAAGCCGGGATATAATAAACATCTCAATTTTTTGATAGGTAAGTAGCCCCCACTGACAGCAAGGTCAGGCCTATAAACTTAAGTTCTTAATGGAAAGTTTATACATGACAATAATCAAATAAAACAGCAAAAACCAAACAGAAGTATATTTTCCCTAAATAAAGTTACTAAAGGATCAAAGCTATAAAACAGTAACAACTATCTCAGTGCTTACGTATTATCAGTCTGGGGTCATGCTCGCGTATTATCAGTATGGGATTATCCTGAATTGCTATTTAGACTTTTTAATCCAGGAGTAACTTCCCAGCAGATTGCTAAAGGACCCTGAATTCTGCTGAAGTACCCCCAGGTACTTCCTCAATTCCAGGGATGGGGCAAAAGGAAGAGAAAAGTGAAAGAGAAAGCAGAGGGAAGAGGGAAGGAAAATCCAAGTAAGCCGGATTCCTGGTTTCCTGCTTCCAGCTCAAAGAGGGCAGTTCAACTCTGTTTTGCTAAATATATTGTGGCTCTTCATAAGACTTAATTATAAAAGGGTAATAACGCTTTAAATAGTAATTTAAAAGTTATTGCTCTAGTTTAAAAAATTTAGAGTAGATAGAAAAGGTTAATTCAGGTGTAGCAACTAATAGTGCAAAAATAGCTTTTAACTAAATAATCATTAACACAATACAAATCTCTTTCATAAATATAAAACTGTCTATTCTGTGTCTTCTTAAACATTCTCTATTTACAAAATATATCTAAAAGCAGTTTATCTCAAACTCAAGATTTTATCTGATACTATTGTGATCAATTCCTTTTGCTCTGATTTCTAACATAATCTACTTTTGATTAATGAGCAAGTATACCCTTAAAACAAGGTATGTGGAATACCTCTTCAGACTTCTAACTTAATATTTGCTTACTATTTGTGGAATAATGTACACTTAGTACTTAGTATCTACTGTGAAAATGAGACCTTGAAATACATCAAATACATACAATTGCAGATATTTGTAGTTAAATACAGCCAGTTACAGGTAAATCTGAACATACAATCACAGCATATGTGATGTACATATATACATACATCAGATACACACCACATAGGTACATACATGCAACAGATGTACACATATACATACATCTCCTGTCTTTGGATATATAGCTGAAGCTACAACTTACCAACACTAAAAGATTATTTTCAGGCCTTTGTCCATCTGGAATGATTCTCATAGTAAAATTTCAAATCATACTATTTGAGTGGAGACTTGACTTTTAATACATTCTATATGTTTTATATTTTCTTGGGGCCTCACCTGCCTTAGGCAGCTGTGGTCTCCAGTGCTAATCTGTGGGTCTACCTTTGTGTCTTTGGGCAACATTTCTTGAGAATGATGTATGGAACTGCAGTTCAACTAAGCAGGAATATAAGGACATGACCATGTTGGGAACCAATCTAATATTAGGCCCAAATGAACTGAAAAGGAAAAGAGGTAGACTGCATGCCTGGAGCAGATTTTTTCTTGGGGAGTTCAGCAAATCTGCTTAAATTCCCTAGATCCAAATGTACATTTTGACCTTTTCTTGGAAGCTAGATGACAGGCTAGTCAAATAGTGAGAATAATTTCTACTAATACATATTTTTTGAAAGCATGTTCCTTAAACATCACAGGCATTCAAGGTATGTTATATCTAGCATGTACATCCGGAATTTAGTACTTTAAGGCTTCATATACTAAAGCATAATGGGTAAAAACTACTTTAAATGAAGGTAAAATAAAAGATAAAGCATACTCTGTAATGACCTATATGGGAAAAGAATCTAAAAAAGAATGGATATATGTATATGTATAACTGATTCGCTTTGCTGTACAGCAGAAACTAACATGACATTGCAAAACTATACTCCAATAAAAATTAATTTAAAAAAGAGATAAAGCAATATAGCAGCCATCAAAGAGACTATGAATAACATAACAACAACAAAAGGAGTGACAGGGGACTTCCCCGGTGGCGCAGTGGTTAAGAATCCATCTGCCAATGCAGGGGACACGGGTTCGAGCCCTGATCCGGAAAGATCCCACATGCCGTGCAGCAACTAAGCCCACGTGCCGTGGCTACTGAGCCTGCGCTCTAGAGCCCGTGAGCCACAACTACTGAAGCCCACACGCCTAGAGCCCGTGCTCCGCAACAAGAGAAGCCACCGCAATGAGAAGCCCGCGCACCTTAATGAAGAGTAGCCCCTGCTTGCCGCAACTAGAGAAAGCCCGCGTGCAGCAACGAAGACCCAACGCAGCCAGAAATAAATAAATAAAAGTAACAATTAAAAAAAAAAAAAAGGAGTGACAGCTTATGAATATGTATTATCTGATAACATGGTGTTATGTTCTTTTATATACATTTACTCAATTAATCCTCATCCCCTTCTTGTGATATAAATGCTATCTGTGTCATAAAAATGAGGAGGCTACATTTCAGATGAGGTTGTATGACTTAAGGACCACAGCTAATAAGAGGTAGGGACAGGACTGGAGCCCAGATCTGTTGGTTGTACCAGACTCCAACATTGCCCCTCCTACCACTGGATAATTAGAAACAACTCATAAAGAAAAGAAGGCAACAGGATTCCGGTGGGGAGAACATATCTAGGAACATGACTAATAAATGTGAATTGTTATAAATAGTAAACTGAAGTAACCAAAGAGATTCAAAGGCAACTAAGGACTTTCATTTAAACAGTCTGAACAAGACAAAGAAACTACTCAGTCATAAACATTATGCAATTTTGGGGTCGCTTATAATACTACTGTTACATTAAACTTAATTTTCCTTTAATTAGGCATATCTCTAGTTTCCATTCTGCATGGAGAGTAATGTGATACTAGATTACAAGAGCAGACATTTCCCAGTCAGACTTGGAAATATAGTCAACTTTTGAATCACAGTTAATACCTTCATAAAATAGATAAAACTCCCATGACATATATAGTAATTCTTTGATAGAGGAAAATATTAATAGCTAATTTGCACCTTCTTACCCTGTCGTCCTCTACCTCTCCTTGACCATATCACACATTTACACTTCACACATTTACCTTGTAAAGATCTATGAAGTATGACTACAGTGTAATGAATAAGGAATAGTCTCAAAAGATGACGAATTTGAAGGAGATAACAGTGATCTAAATAGGAAAGTTCTAGTATGTTGATTAAAGGTCACATTACTTTATAGACATCCTTTGGGCATTGCTACTGAACAGTTTCACATGCAATAGCCACGATACGCACATATAAGCTCAGTACCAAACACTGTAATCTCAGCACAGTGCCAAATCAGAATAGCTGCAAACTATTTTCTCTCCAAAACAAAGCAAAACAAAAAAAAAATCAACCAAGCAGACAAATAACCAACCGGACTCTACTTGGTATCGCCTATACTTATTAGGGTAAGAACTAATTCTCATGTATTTTGGTTATTTAGTCATGGTAGATTTATTTGCTAATTTCACCAATATTCAAAATACTGTCTTCTGTATACAGAAAAATCCATTCATTTATCCAACAAATGATTATAAGTACCTACTAGGTTCCAGGCATAGTTCTTAGGCACTGGAAAATGAAAGAACAGGTTAGGTGGAAGACAGATAAAAAATACATGATTTTAAAGCTAAAAATGTCCATATATTCAAATTTAAAGGAACCTTGGGCCCATTCAAGAAAACTATATATATAAAACTGAAAAATGTGACCAAAAATCTGTAAACAATTAATTCCCTATAAAGAGCCATGAGTTCAAAGAAAGGGAGAATCCCTGTGTCCTGGAATCATCAAAAAAGACTCCATAGAAGTGGGCTGTGAGCTGGATCATGAAGCATAAATGGGCTGATAAGTGATGAGAGGGTATTCTAAAGTGCGTAGGGGAAGCAAAGGCTCTGAGGTGGGAATGTACATGGTAGGATGGGGTTCAACAAGCACATCAGTGAGCATATGAATCTACGAAAAGAAACAGTGGGTATTAAGGTCGTAAATGAAGATTGGGCTCTTCTTACAAGGGTCTGAAATGCTAGTTTGGAAAGTTGAACTGTATTGAAAGGTCCCAACAGCCTTATACTTATGGATCTGGGATAGTGATCTCCTGCTGAAACGGCTCTTTCTGCTGTGCCAACACACACTTTTGCTGACTGCAGCACAACAAGTGGCCACAGTGATAGATTCTGCCCCATGTTAATTATGACTAACCAAACCTGTGATGATCTCACTTGTATACTTAAATGAACATAAATAGATATTTAGAACAACTTATACTGAGATTCCGGGGGAATAAATGAACAAAATTAAACAGAATTCTATACTGTGAATCAATGCAGATTGAGTAAAAATACAGTGAAGGGAATGTTTCCAGTCAAACCATTGTGAAGACGCATTAGTAACCCCTTTAAGTGGATCCTGAGTACTTAGAAAGAACAATTGCACCAAGTTTCCATGGAAAGAACCACAATTTGTGCATAGTGTCTCAAGTCTGTCAAATTAGTTTCAAATAATGATACCTACTGTATGTGAACAATGTTTATTGCTCAGTGGCTACACATAACTTACATATTCTTTAGACTAACAGAGCTTCAAACCATAATTAGCTGCCTTGCCTAATGAGCACATGGAACTTTAGGAAGGTAGTTGAATGAAATCGTCTTCAAAATCCTTAAACGACAATGGAATGATGGAAATACAAAGAATAGCTATTAGTTCCGCAGGTCTTTGAAACATTTTCCCCTGAACTACAACATTTCTCCAGCCTATCCTGCACCATAAGCTTAAGTAGCAAATCTTACTTTCCCCACTAATTGAGGCCTCTTTGCCTCAGGGTTTTCTCAAGAAAACATAGTACAAATGGCAGCAATCTCCTTCAAATCCTTGCCCAATGAATTCTGAGACTTTAAATACAATATAAATCTTTTTTTTTGCGGTACGCGGGCCTCTCACTGTTGTGGCCTCTCCCGTTGCAGAGCACAGGCTCCGGACGCGCAGGCTCAGCTGCCACGGCTCACGGGCCCAGCCGCTCCACGGCCTGTGGGATCTTCCCGGACCGGGGCACGAACCCGTGTCGCCTGCATCGGCAGGCGGACTCTCAACCACTGCGCCACCAGGGAAGCCCACAATATAAATCTTAAATGCAAAAACGAAAGAGATAAGTGGGAGGGCTGCATCCAAAGATGGGGGAGGCTGTTACAGTTAACCAACACTAAGGTTAACTTTCCCTAAAGAATCTTGCTCGGAATTCAGTAAAACTCACGCTTCAGGCACTGGGACCAGACCTGAGCTATCTTCTGCTTCAAGGAGGTTTAAACATTTCAGGGATAAAATTCAATCTTGAGGAAGGTTAACAAATATGTTTATATTTACCTTACTATAATTGAAGCTAAATGGCTTAATATATAGGATATATATTGGTTGCATTCTAAGAATCTGCTTCTTTAGAAAAGTAGGGTCACTAAATTCTTCTTGGAGAGCTACGCTGAACTAAAGTAACCTCACCATAAACCACTCAAATAAATGCAGTTCAGAATCTCCAATGTCATTTGCTCACAGTATGGGATGGGGGTTGTGGGGAAAGATGTTCCAGGGTGGGTAAAAGTCTGGCCAGGGGGAAACAGGGGACAAACTAGTCAAAGAAGTCAAGAAAAGAACCACTAAAGGAAGGAAAGAAATAATGGAATTGGGCCTGACTTTTCTGAAAACTAACAAAGAAGGAAATGAAATAAATTAAAATTCTTTCATTCTTCAAAACTTAACCAGTGACAAATTACAAGTAAATATATTGGGACTTCTGCTTTACAGATGAAGAAGGCTGACAAAATTTTTAAGGCAAAACTGCAAAATGAGAAACAGCATGGTGTAGTAGAGAGAGTCCCACTAAAGAGTGTTCATCTAAAACTCACAGCAAACATCAGACTGGAAGGTGCAATAATGTAAGTGTCCATTAAAGCCAGGAACAAGCCAGAGATTCTCTGACATTCCTAGCACCCAGGGTATTTATGGTTCTAGATAATGGCAATAAAATAAAAAGAAGAAGTGTGAAACCTAAAAACTGGAAGGAGACAAAATGATCAGGATTTTCAAAAGATACTATTACTTACCCCAAAAATGCAAGAGATTCAAACTGACAAACTATTAAAAATACTAAGAAAGTTTAGTAAGTTGGACAGTTACAAGATTCATAAAACCAACTGCATTTCAATATAGTAACAACAACCAGTTAGATTTTTTTTTTTTTTTTTTTGAGGTTGAGCAGAGGAAGGTTATTGCAGGGCCAAGCAAGAATGGGTGGCTCGTTCTCAAAAACCTGAACTCCAGTTAGAATTTAAAAGAGAAAAAAGATCCTACTGACAATAGTAACACACACACAAATAACATTATATAGGAATATAACTAACAAAACATGAAATAGCTTTGTGAAGAAAATCATAAAACTTTATTAAAGGGCATAGAAGAAGACAGAAATGGAGAGTTGTACCTAATTTATAGATGGGACAATTTAATGCTATGAAATACATCCTCTCTTCAGAAAAACCTATACATTCAGTGCAATCCCTCCAAAAACCAATATTGTTTTTAAATAAAATTTAAGAAATTGATTTATAATTAGTATGAAAGAATACTGTGTAAGAATGAGAAAAGGCAATTTTGAAAAAGAATTAAGGGGGAATAAATCTACTAGATTTCCTGTCAAAATATAAAGTTACAGTAACTAAAACAATATAGTATTGGTGACAGAATAGACAACAGATAGAAGAGATTCCAGAAACAGGCCCATAAATGTATGGAACTTCTGCCTATGAGAGAAGTGCCATATCAGATCAGAGGGGGAAAGACATCGATAAATGACTCAGAGACAACTTATGATCATTACACAAAAATGTGTAGATCCCAACCTTACATGTAAAAAAAAAAAAATTCCAGGTCAATTAGAGACCTGAACTGAAGAAAATGAAATTAAAATAATTACAATACTATAGAAGAATATCTTTTTGACTTTCAGTTGAGGAGGGATTACTTAATATTAGAAAACAAAAAAATAGTGGAAAATGGTGCTCATTCTGTGCCTGACACTTTGCATGTATTAACTCATCCACCTCACAACAACCTATGAGGCAGGTATTATTACTATCCTCATTTTATAGCTGAGGAAATGAAGGCATTGAGAGGTTATGTAAGTTGTCTAAGATCTCAGGGTCAGTAAGTGGCAGAGCTGGGATTCATATCTCAAGTCTCAAGGCCTAAAGCACATCAAAGAACAGACTGATAAATGTGGCCCCATAAAATTCAATCTCTTAAAGACAAAGATATTTTAAGCTAGGGTAGATAAGTGGCAGATTGAGAGAAAATATTTGCAGCATGTAACAAAGAATTAGTATCAAGAATATATTTTTAAAAATTTGACAAAAGTCTATAAAAATAGAAAAACGAACAATGGCTACAAATAATTTAGAAAAGAAATCAAACTGGCTAATAAATACGTAAAAATATTCATCTTCACTACTAATCGAGAAAATGCAAATTAAAATGTCACTGAAAGGATTTTCTTATTGGACAGAAGAGCAAATAAAAAGGTTTGCTAATACAAGGTGTTAGGAAGAATTAGGAAAATGAGCACTCTTACACTGCTGAGGGAATTATAAATCTGTGTGGCCACTTTGGAGGGCAATTCAGAAATACCAATTAAACTAAAAGCAAGAGTAACTCAGGACCCAGACATTTATGCTGTATCATACATCTCACTTTATAGAGCACTTACTATGTTCTGAGCCTGTAACTCAGCACCTGATATATATTACCTCATCTAATGCTTATAACAACTCTATGATGAGGAGAATGAAGTTCAGATTGTTTAGGTAACTTATCCAAGGTCCCACAGCTAGTAACTCGAGAGCTGGGATTTAACCAGCAAAATATATTGCTTTGTTGCACACAAGGAGGTCCACCGAAGAACTTGTAATAGCGAAAAATGAAAAAGAGCTTCATGTTGATCAACAGGGGGATAGATGAATATGACATGGCATGTTCATTTCATGAAATTCACAAAGTGGTTAAAAGAATGAGCTAGATATATATACATCAACATAGGCAAATCTCAAAAGGATATTGTTAATATTGTAAGGGTACAAACATATGAATATGTATAAAAATAGTCTGCAGGAAGTACACCTGTCACAGTGTTTTCCATTAGGGAAGGGGAGCAGTAGCTAAAAGGAATTTCAGATTTATTTGTAACATTATACATGTTTTTTTAAAGGACAAAGTATTCATATATAATTAGTACAACTAAAATATAATATTAAAAAAAAGTTCACAATTTGGTGCCCAAAAGACTTAGGTTCAGATTTTAGGTGTGCCACTTATTTCCATATTTAGCCAACGAATCAAATGTTGTAAAGAGGTGTGATATAAGGACTTGGGGAAGACTTCAGGTTTGATGTCTAGGTGGGCACTGGGGACCATTTCTGAGGGAGTTTCAGTGGCTTAACCAGGGTGGGAAATAGCTATCATAAGACTGTAAGTGGTTTACATAGGCAAAACATTCTCTGACATAAATCGTACCAGTGTTTTCTTAGGACAGTCCCTCAAGGCAATGGAAATAAAAATAAACAAATGGGATCTAATCAAACTTACAAGCTTTTGCACAGCAAAGAAAACTATAAACAAAACAAAAAGACAATCTACAGAATGGGAGAAAATATTTGCAAATGATGCAACCAACAAGGGCTTAATTTCCAAGATATACAAACAGCTCATACAACTCAACAACAAAAAAACAAACAACCCGAACAAAAAATGGGTGGAAGATCTAAATAGACATTTCTCCAAAGAAGAAATACACATGGCCAACAGGCACATGAAAAGATGCTCAACATCACTAATCACTAGAGAAATGCAAATCAAAACTACAATGAGGTATCACCTCACACCAGTCAGAATGGCCATCATTAAATAGTCTATAAATAACAAATGCTAGAGAGGGTGTGGAGAAAAGGGAACCCTCCTACACTGTTGGTGGGAATATAAGTTGGTGCAGCCACTATGGAAAACAGTATAAAGGTTTCTCAAAAAACTAAAAATAGAATTACCATATGATCCATCAATCCACTCCTGGGCACATATCCAGACAAAACTATAATTCAAAAAGATACATGCACCCTTATGTTCATAGCAGCGCTATTCGCAATAGCCAAGACATGAAAACAACATAAATGTCCATTGACAGATGGATGGATAAAGAAGATGTGGTATATATATTCAATGGAATACTACTCAGCCATAAAAAAGAATGAAATAATGCCATATGCAGCAACATGGATGGATTTAGAGATTATTATGCTAAGTGAAGTAAGTCAAAAAGAGAAAGACAAATATCATATGATATCACTAATATGTGGAATCTAAAATATGACACAAATGAACCTATCTACGAAACAGAAACAGACTCACAGACAAAGAGAACAGACTTGTGATTGCCAAGGGGGAGGGAGTGGGGAGGTGAATTGGGAGGTTGGTGTTAGAAGATGCAAACTATTATATATAGAATGGATAAACAACAAGGTCCTACTGTATAGCGCAAGGAACTATATTCAATATTCTGAGATAAACCATAATGGAAAAGAATATAAAAAAGAATGTATATATATATATTATATATATATAACTGAATCACTTTGCTATACAGGAGAAATTAACACAACATTGTAAATCAACCATGCTTCAATAAAAATAAATTTAAAAAGAAGATTGTAAGTGGTTTAAAGACAAGGCCATATTTTGTATCATAACAGTAATTAGCTTTTCACACAATAGGCTCACAAGAAATACTTACTGAATTATTAGAGATTTTAGGAGGATGTGTGTTTGTGTGGGAGGGTGAAGGTAGAAGGAGTATCAGGAAGCTGGTATGGACTCTGATACTGACTACCAAGAGGCTAGCCATGAAGAAAAAAGAGAAGGTGTGATTTGTGTGGAAGTGACAGATTGAAGAGAGGTTTGTTTTGCTGCCTTTGTTATATTCTGAATAGGCAGAGGGGGAGGTGGAGAAATGGTGTCAAGTTTTGGAGTAGGACAGAGGAAATGGGAAGAGAGAAGCACACGTACTGGGTTAAGAGAAGTGACATTTTCTTCTGGGAAGGGAGCAAAGGAAAAGAGGACCTGTAAAGAGTTGGTGGTGATACTGATGGTGATGATCACAATGATAATGACATCACCTTGTAACGTCCCTTGATTCTCTTGGAACACTTCTTAGATAAAAATGGTTTAGAGCTTCCCTGAGAATCTTTGATCCTTAAGTGAAGCAGATCCATTAACTCTTCACTGCACTGCATCCTGGAGACTAGGGGTGCGGGTCAGGAGGGATGAAAGACCACATTCTAATCCTTAGACCCCTTCCCCTTTTTTGTCTAAGGACAGCATTCAGGGCTTAGCTTCATAAACTCAGCATGGGAGGAGGATATTTGCTAAGGGCAACAGTATCACTGCTCATTCTGCACATACTGACAGCGGTGGGTAGAAATTCAAACCCAGCTGAGGGCCAAGCCAGGGAACTTCCACGGCTGTTAAAAACAGCACAAGAGCATGTACCACACAACTGAAACGGATGTACTCGGATGAGCACAGGTAAGGAACAGGAAAAACACAGGGAAAGACTTCAGGTTTCATTCTATGAGGTTGGTTTGTTTTTTTAATGAGAGACACTTCACACAATCACATGAGTATACAGTGCAACCATGAGTCCACCATACGCAAGTTCAGCATTCTACAGGAATACATCATTACAAATTTAGTAGAAAATCTAAATGTAAAACTAGTAAAATGTTTATCAAATCTAGCTTTTCTCTAAACCGTATAAGCAGTTCACTGAAACCAGAACAGGGCTTCAAATCAGAGCATACAACTTAAGGTGGAAAGATGAGGCACTAGAGTCAAGGGGGAAGACTCCAGTTACATCTGCTGATTACACTCCTCCTTTGAAAAGTGAATTTGTTTTCAAAATGGATTAAGAATTAACATGTTGGGGCTTCCCTGGTGGCGCAGTGGTTGACAGTCCGCCTGCCGATGCAGGGGACACGGGTTCGTGCCCCGGTCCGGGAAGATCCCACATGCCACGGAGCGGCTGGGCCCGTGAGCCATGGCCGCTGAGCCTGCGCATCTGGAGCCTGTGCTCCGCAATGGGAGAGACCACAGCAGTGAGGGGCCCGCGTACCGCAAAAAGAAAAAAAAAAAAAAAAAATTAACATGTTGAAGTAAGGTTGCAAAAGTTCTACTGGAAAATACCCAAATAATGGGATTGGATGACCTCTCTGCTGAGAGGTAAAGGGGGATAATGGGCAAGATAAACTTCCCCTGACTGATTTAAGCCTAGGTATCTAAGTCTGTACCCTTTTTAGGTACACAGTTGCAGAGGATATTTGCTGGCTGTTTCCTAATTATTCGCCATCCTCCTGCCCTTGTCCTAAAAACACTCAGATTTCCTTTAAGAATCAACCAATCCCCAAATTCTTAGCTATACTTGGGTTAAATGGAATCCATCTTTAACCCTGGAGTTAGGCTTTGAAGAGCTTAAACACATCTATGAATTCCATACACCCGGCCAAAGCGATAAGTGGACATCTGATACATGCCAGTCCCACTGGAGTAAACCCCAGGACTTTGCTGTGAATGCTGGGACACAGATTCTTTCTTTCCTTGGGATGATATTTGTGAATTATGGGGTCTACAACTACTATAGCCCTTTTTGCTACCACAAGGAGAGTCAGCCTAAGGACAACACCAATAGACTGAGGGAGACAAAATGCAAAGAACTGCAGGAAAACAGAACTGGAGCCTGAGAACACGAATCTCACAGGTAAATGGAACTACCTCTTCAGGTCCATGAGCCAATCAAATTCACCCCTCCTTTTTTGTTTAAATCAGTTGAGTTGGTGTTTTTATTAACTGCAACCAAAAGATTCCTAACTGACCATATTCCATTCGTTTGATTAATGGTTTTAAAAATAAATATGGATAGAACACTGAACTACATTTTAGTCTTTGATGGAGATGCTAATAAACTATCTTTTGTGTAGAGAAAAACTAGTTTCTTACTATAATTGAAATCTTAAAATATATTATTTGCTTAGACCCAAGCGTCCCTTCATTATTTTGGGAACTTCCTAAAATTTATGCCATATGGAATCTGGAGGGGTATGTTTGAATTCTAAAGGAAGAGTCTCAACCATTAAAAGCTGCATGAAGCATAAGTAAAACATTTTTGCCAATTTTTTTTTATTTGTATACCTTATTTTAGATCTGGGAATCTGACGCTAAAAATGGTCTCAGATTTAATGCTGATTTGTATTCAGTGCCAACAATAAAAAAAAAAAAGAACACTAGTTAATGTCTTTGGTGTTTTTATTTTAGAGAACTGCTATTTCATAAGAGCGGTTTCCCAGATTGAATAGAGGCTGGGGTCGGGGAATGGTTTATTCTTTATATGTGAAGAAAAATTTCCACCAATAGTCTGGAAAAAATATGCAACAGTCTTTTCTGCAAGAACTTATGAAAGTAATGAGATTTTTTTTTTCTTCCTTACCTTCTAAGAAATTTACAGTGAACCACATTGTTCTTGTGCAATCTAGTCTTGGGACATATAATTTTAGAAACCAGATGTACCTTTTTGCATGTAAAAATAAAAGTAATTTTGGTGCTTACAATAAATCAATAGCTAAACAGGAGAGCTGTGTTTACTTTAGCCTTGTCTGCTGCCTTGTTCAGCTGCTAGAACAAAATACCTTAATCCAAACTTGACTTCCCAAACATTTCATCGTTATTGCTAGTTCTCGCTGTCTCCCATCTGTGTTCAATCAGGCTGACATCTATTGGTTCAAAGAACTTTACACATATGCCAGCAGACAAAGGATGCTTGGTGCCAGATATCTGCACTCACCCATAGGTACCTCTGGACTTCTCACCTCATCGTTTTGCAGATATTTTCTCTGACTATATAAGACCTCATTTAATACTTTCTTCCTCAGACAATAGATTTTTCTTCTTGTGGTGGGGCAGTCTAGTAAGCACCTAAACTGGTTGCTTAAAGATCTTCTGGGTAGAGCAGATTTCACCTATGCCCCACTGGGTGGTGTAGCTGGTGCAGTAAACACAAAATCCAGATCCCAGGTATTATGTCCATATTTATTCAATAAAGACTAGGTGGTTTGGGACTATAATAATCAATCCCTTGTTTTCACAAGGTTTTATAAAATGTAAGACCACCTAAACATGGTTTAAGGTCATGCTTTTAAAGTCTAAAACAAAATGTACCACAGAGATTGGGAAGGCTCTTAGTCACGGCTAAAGTTGCTGTGAGAACTCCACCTGATCCACATCCTAGGTGAACACAGGGGTTCACACAGGGTGTAGAGTTATCCCATTAACTTCAATTTCTTTTCTGACGTAATTTTCCTTAAAGCTGCATCACTTCCTGCTTACCTTTTTTTGTTGTTGTTGTTAATATATTGGAAAATGTCTTTTATTCTTTTTGTTGTTTTTAATATATTGGAAAATCTCTTTTATTCTTCTTTTTAAAATGTTATTTATTTTTTATACAGCAGGTTCTTATTAGTTATCTATTTTATACATATTAGTGTGTATATGTCAATCCCAATCTCCCAATTCATCCCACCACTGCCACCACCCCCACTGCCTCTTTCCCGCTTTGTGTCCATATGTTTGTCCTCTACATCGGTGTCTCTATTTCTGCCCTGCAAACCGGTTCATCTGTACCATTTTTCTAGATTCCACATATATGCGTTAATATATGATATCTGTTTTTCTCTTTCTGACTTACTTCACTCTGTATGACAGTCTCTAGATCCATCCAGGTCTCTACAAATGACCCAATTTCGTTCCTTTTCATGGCTGAGTAATATTCCGTTGTATATATGTACCACAACTTCTTTATCCATTTGTCTGTCGATGGGCATTTAGGTTGTTTCCATGACCTGGCCATTGTAAATAGTGCTGCAATGAACATTGGGGTGCATGTGTCTTTTTGAATTATGGTTTTCTCTGGGTATATGCCTAGTGGTGGGATTGCTGAGTCATATGGCAACTCTATTTTTAGTTTTGTAAGGAACCTCCATAGTGTTCTCCATAGTGGCTGTATCAATTTACATTCCCACCAACAGTGCAAGAGGGTTCCCTTTCCTCCACACCCTCTCCAGCAACTGTTGTTTGTAGATTTTCTGATGATGCCCATTCTAATTGGTGTGAGGTGATACCTCATTGTAGTTTTGATTTGCCTTTTTCTAATAATTAGTGATGTTGAGCAGCTTTTCATGTGCTTCTTGGCCATCCGTATGTCTTTAGAGAAATGTCTATTTAGGTCTTCTGGCCACTTTTGGATTGGGTTGTTTGTTTTTTTAATATTGAGCTGCATGAGCTGTTTATATATTTTGGAGATTAATCCTTTGTCCATTGATTCATTTGCAAATATTTTCTCCCATTCTGAGGGTTGTCTTTTCGTCTTGTCTCTAGTTTCCTTTGCTCTGCAATAGCTTTTAAGTTTCATTAGGTCCCATTTGTTTATTTTTGTTTTTATTTCCATTACTCTAGGAGGTGGATCAAAAAAGATCTTGCTGTGATTTATGTCAAAGAGTTTCTTCCTATGTTTTCCTCTAAGAGTTTTATAGTGTCTGGTCTTACGTTTAGGCGTCTTATCCATTTTGAGTTTGTTTTTGTGTATGGTGTTAGGGAGTGTTCTAATTTCATTCTTTTACATGCAGCTGTCCAGTTTTCCCAGCACCACTTATTGAAGAGACTATCTTTTCTCCATTGTATATCCTTGCCTCCTTTGTCATAGATTAGTTGACCATAGGTGCATGGGTTTATCTCTGGGCTTTCTATCCTGTTCCATTGATCTATATTTCTGTTTTTGTGCCAGGACCATATTGTCTTGATCACTATAGCTTTGTAGTATAGTCTGATTCTTCCAGCTCTGTTTTTTTCCCTTCCTGCTTACCTTTTTTAAATGTAGTTTCACAAGATAAAAATGACATCAAATAAAGAGATTTGAGGATATACGGTTTCTGACAAGACTATTCTTTCCTCCAAGAAACTCAACAATAAATAGGCATTATGGTTAATCATTTTAAATGAAGTCAAGTCTAAAATTTGCTATTTTTATTCCAGACCACAGTCTATACAAACATCTTTCTTCTTTCTTATATAAGAAAGTAAACTTCTTAAATAAGCTATCCTATTTCCCCTGGCAGCTGGGCATAAAATGTGCCATTTAACTAAAGAGTATTTTACCTCTTCCCTTTATCCTGTTCATTTCCAGCAAAATAATGTACATCTTTTACCTTCAGAATAGACTGAATGAGAAAATGCCTCAAACGTATGTGGTTAAAGAAGTTTGTTTTCTGAATTAAAAATCCTCAGAATGAGAAACCGTTTTCTCAACGTGCTAAAAATTTAGTCTTTGAGCATGATCAAGGTGTGTCACTAAGACATAGCAACTTTGGGTCTAAGAATCCTATTTAGGATCTCCTATTTCACAGCCTGTCAGGGCATTTCTATCCTTTCCTAAGGGCATTTCAAAGACATGAGTAAAAGTTTCTTCAATATATAAACCTTAAATATATTTAACCCTGTTAACTTGCAAATATTAGTAGATTAGGACCACCAATACCACCACTACTATTACAACTATGATTCCTGGTTGCTGACAGAAACTGTCAGTTTCCTAGAAAGGAATAAATGCAGTGTTGTGGGGAGGCTTCCCTATTTTTTTTTTTTTTTCTAATTTCTAAGATTCCTGAGGATTTAAAATGATCTTGTGAGGACGCTGGTAAAACCACAGCTGAAAATCCAGAGCATGAGCATTCTATAAAACCTAAGAACGAAATAATATCAAAAGCTTTAGAAAGCTGTGGATTTCGTTTTTTTAAAGAAGGTGAAAGATGAAAGGAAAACCTGCACAAGTAGCATACTAAGAAACAGATGGTCTTTTTAAAAAATGAACCAAGAGTGTGCCTTCCACAAGCATGCTTCTTAATTGTAGCATACTGAGCACTTTTATGCAGATTATTTCATTGCTAAGCAAACAGCCGAATAAACGGGGTTAGCTCATTGACATTAAATGACATAGTATACTTGGAGCTCATCTACTGTTTAGTCTGTAAACTCCTGATATGCAAAATCGTATGAAGAAACTAGTGCCAAGAGGGTTTAAGACTGACCAATGTTCAGTGACGATTTAAAAGCTTGGCTTTCTTTTTGCAAAAGATGCTCCCTTTCATATTTAATCAATGAACTCAGTTCTGTTTTAAGCACTCGATTTAGAATATATGATTTTGTTTCATTTCAGCTTATTCCAAATGAGTTAAAGGAAGCTTAGAAGCTAGGAGGGGGAGGGGGGAGGAAAAAAATAAGAACTAATGTGAGTTAAACAGAAAATTTCACAAGAAAATTTCTGAAACAAGTAGATTATCGACTTTACCTCCATTGGACAGACTGAGGAATAATGGTTTAAATGTTTATTTCTATGTAGCACAGGATCGTAGAAACATTAATGACAACCCTCAGCTAAGGTCTTCTTCCTCCTCACTTTGGTTTGCCAGCTTAATGTCCCCTCACTCCTTGCTGAGGAAGCCTTCCAGCGAGGGTAGAGGCAGACCTACTGACATTTAAGAAAGCCAGCTGCTGCCCCAGCTCCTTGATGGGAGAAGAGCTGGACCAATGAGGGGCCTGCTCTGAAGAAGAGGAGGCAGATCTCCCTTGTGTGTGTGGGTGGTGGAGGGGTGGGGCTCATGGTGGCAAAGCCAGAAGTCATTCAGAGTCTGCACACAGCAGCTCTCCAACCTTCTGGGATGGCTGTAACCCAGGCAGGGGCACCTTTAGAGCTGGGAGGGAGCTCTTGGCACATCTACAAGAGTCACTGAGATTACCGCACCCTGTTACTCAATGCACCAGGTTTTCTCAAGGAATCTGGATCAATATCTTCTCATTAACTTGGGTACTAACTTTCCAAACTGATCTTTTTATTTTTGTGGACAAAAAGCTTTGTGTAGCTTACATGACCTCTTACTTTACTATTGCTCTTACTGATCACAGCAGCCAAGCAAATTCTGAAGACTAAAATTTGGAGCAAGAATATGCATAAGTTTGCACTCACATACCTATATTGCTGGTCTGTGTATACATAAAAGACGTACATTGAAATATCTATCTATACAGATCTATATTTAATATATCTATATTTATATTTGAAATAGTAACATCACTGACATATATCTCTGTAAATGATATAAATAAAATCCTAGTGCTCCACTGAGTTATGGAAGGCAAGGTACTTTCATTAGACTTTAAGCTCCTCAAAGATGAGGATGTGCCATGTTCCTTTGTTGATTTCCATGCGTAGCCTTGCTGAGTAACTATTGCAACCAATCTTTGTTCAGCCCTCCTCCGGATTTTGTCTCCCCATCCAGGGAATTCACGCATGAGCTCTTGTTTTTGTTCTTCCTATATTTCAAATTTGACACTCCCTCTGCTTCCATTACTCATAGACTGTACTTTGGGGGAGAGGGGTGTAGTACAGAACCTGAGCATCTGGTAACTTAATTCTCAAGGAGCATCTCTATTTTGTTACACCATAGTACAACTTTGTTTACCTTGCAGCAAATACTGCTTGTATCATGTTGTTCTTTTTATATACAGAGACACAGATTTTCACTGAGTCAGAAAGAGAAAAAATACGTAGGGTCCTAACTAAATGGAAATTGGATTTCTTGTTTTGGCTACTACATAACAAGTAATCGGGACTATAATGCTGGCAGGCCTGACTCCTCTCTTGCTCTCACATCTATATTTGCTCCATCAGCAAGTCCTGTTGGCTCTGCCTTCCATCCATCCAGAATCCAAGTGCTTCTCCCCACCTCCTTTGCTACCACTCGGGTCCAAGCCAACTTCCTCTCCCACCTGAATTACGTATTATTGCAACAGCCTTCTAATCTGTTCCTCTCCATCTGCCTTTGTCTTCCTAGAACCATTCTCACGAGCAGCCAAAGGGATCCTTTTAAAGCTAATCAGTGCAAGTCCCTCCTCCTTGCACAAGCCATCATAGAGTCTCACCTCACTCACAGTAATGTCCTAAAGGCTTTAATATTCTGGCTCCCTTTACCTCCCAGTCTTATCTGCCTGTGCTTTTGGTTTTGCTCACTCCACTCCAGCACACTGCCCTCTTCACTGTTTTACCAACAAACAAATCATCCTCCCATCTCATGGTCTTTGTACCTGAAGTTCCCCTCACCCAGGTATGCTCAATCCTCCCTCTCCCAAATCTTCATGGCTCACACTCTCACCTCCCTCAGATCTTTCAGAGTTCCCTTCTCAGTGAGAGCATTCCTTGATCCCCTTGTTAAATGGCACTACTTCCCACCCTCCCTTATCTCTCCCGCCCCGTTCTATTTGTCTCTCTATCACTTATCAGCTGATTCTACTTATTTACTTACACTAGAATGTAAACCCCTGAGGGCAAGAATTTTACCTGTTTCCTTCACTGCTTTATCTCCAGTAAGCCTGGGGTACAATGCTCAATAAATACTTAAAGAATAAATGAATTGAATGATGGCAAAATAGTTCAACCAAGCAAACTCTTAAGATCTAGTTTTATGCCATAGTTGCAGAATGCATACTTAAAACTTAAGCTCAAACAGCCAAGTTATTTAGTTTTGTGACTCTTTCAGTCATTAGATATTTCAAAATGACATATTAGTTCTTTTTTGACAAATTGGCAAATTGAGAACCAAAGTGACTGGGGCTGCTGCATTTATGTCTAAACCGTGGATGTGAATCTTAGTATATAGCCCACAAGTCTCTGCAGCACTGACTTTATCATTTAATCAGCAAAACTCTGGTGGCCAGAAAGGGTTAACAAAATTTTTAAGTGAATATGAATTATTACAGAGGATTGGGACAACCTAGCTCAATATGAATCTGAGATGTTTTTGGATGGTCAACTTTAGGGGACAATGAAGTGATATCTATCTGGGACATGAATAAATCCACACCCCAAATTCTGAAGGTAACTTTTGAGAAAATTGAATGACCTCTGTATAACACCTTTTATAAATCTAGCAGAAACCAAATTTACATCAATGCCAAAGGCAGAGTGACACTTTCTCCAGGAAGTGCCTAATCCTGCAATAAACCTGTTGAAGAGACAGGTTTAATGTTCACCAAGGCTAAGTGTTTAAGAGGTCTCCACGGTATAATTTATCACTACTACAAGTTTTTGCTTTCCTTTCAAAGCCGTGAAAATTGCTCCCCAATCCCACTAGGAACTAAGTTGCTCATGTCAGGATCACAGCTTACAATTCGTTTCTATTTTCATAGCACTTGTTTATTCCTTGTTGAAAAAATATATGCTATTATATACACTACAAAGCCACAGGATGTAGTCACATGAACATTCAAAGGATAAAATATTTAAAAACTAATACTGCTTGACTATAATAAACTGAGTAAAAACAAGGCAGAATGATTTGAATAGAAGGTTTCAGATTTAAATGGGAATGAGGGAGGTGGTCATTGAATTTTTATTTCCAACCTAGTCAGAAGTTACTTATCCGCACACTCTTAGCAAAACCTTACAGTCCGTGAGGTTTATCCAGGAATTCTGAAGGCTGAACCTTCCTGAGTTCTTCTCATCACACTAGTTGTAAAAGAAAATGTGTGCTAAATTTACCTGCAACAGCGTTCAAAATTAATGCTGTAGGAATCTAAAGGGAACATTTTTGTATTTACATGCCAAATATATAAAAAGAATAAATAAAGACACAGTTGGCAAAGACTTATTTTCCATTCATTCTCCTTTAAAAACAAACCAATTTTTAAAATTGTATAAGTCTATATGCACGCACATGCTAATTTGATGTCAGGGTCCATTTTCAGGGAGACATTCATTTACGACAGTACTGTTTATTAATGGTCACAAGAGGACTGATAAAGCCAAGGAGCTTCTATCATGAATGATAAGCTGAAACCTTTCTCAGATTTCATCTCAGAGCATTCCTTGATAGGGTTTTAGTGTAAAGTGTTAGGAGGAGATTTGGTACTAGCTTTTGAAAATCCTAAATATTTACCCCCAACTTTTTTTTATTTGTTTATTTTTGCGGTACGCGGGCCTCTCACTGTTGTGGCCTCTCCCGTTGCGCAGCACAGGCGCCAGACGCGCAGGCTCAGCGGCCATGGCTCACGGGCCCAGCCGCTCCGCGGCATGTGTGATCTCCCCTGACCGGGGCATGAACCCGTGTCCCCTGCATCGGCAGGCGGACTCTCAACCACTGCGCCACCAGGGAAGCCCCCTCCCTCCACCTCTTGCTTTCCAGGGAAGATAAAGGCACATAACTTAAACCTGATTTGGCTCAGATTTACTGAGTCCTGATTCAATTCAATTTCAATATCTATGGAGCACCTGCTGAATACAAAGCTCACATTTCCTGTGACCACACAGGTAGGACAGTACTGCTGGGAACCTAAACCTTGTGGCAGAGACCTGGGCATCACCAGGCAGATTCTGAGCAAGGATGCCTGCGCTGGCTTCCTTACAAGGTACCAAGGGATGGCAGAAGTCAGAGAGAGGCCAATAAGACGTGCTTTCCCTCAGTGTGTGGAACATTTTATTTCCAAAACGGATTGAGGTCAGACAGAAATACCACAGGGCACGCTGAATCTCTGAATGTGGAAGGTTTGCAATGTGTGCTGTGGGCACTAGAGTCACTAATATGCATGGAAGTCCTCAGGACTATCTCACCATGTAATATATTACAGCATCTGAAAAATCAATGTCCTAGGGCACAGAAAGATGAATACAGAGCTTTTCAATTATCTTTTTTTTTCCTAAAAATATTTCTCCCTTCAAACAGATTCAAAAGGCAATATGATACTGTTTTCATTTTGGTTAAGAAGATGTTGAGTTTATGCAAGGATCTCAACCGCTGCAATCCCACTGGGTAATGGCCCACTGGGCAAAAGCTGTATAGACCCTGAAAACACAGTAGGTTAATAAAACTCTCCCTAAGAGCTCAATGAATGAGGATGAGGCATCTTCAGTAAATTGACTTATCTGTTTTACAGTCTAGCTGCACCCAACTTCTTTAAGACTGACACTTTTTTTTTTTAAACCAATGTCTTCTGTCAGTAAGCACGTGGATCACAGTATTGTTTTAAAATAAAATTTCCTGTCAAACTCACATCTTGGGAAATATAACAGAAGCAATCCTAAAAGCCCAGCTTCTTCATATTCAGTCAAATAAAAAACCAGAGTGAGTTTGGCAGAAACCTAACTTTCAATCTCAGTTACCTGAAGGTGCAAGGTCATCTGCCACCTTTGAAAAAATAGGCCTGCACACAAATGATGCAATATCAAGACAAGCCTTGGAGACTTCCCAATTTCTCGGGGTGGGGGGTGACAGAGAGGAATATTCTGGTGGGACATAGCGCATTTATCCTGTGTTTCAGAACATCTGTATTCTATTTAGTGCCCAAGCACTCCCTACTAGTGTTAATAATGTGTGCAGAGAAGGCTTGGTGGGTTTGTTATAGTGGCAAAGCCCTTTTTCCAAACCAAATTTTACAAGAGAAGTCAATGAATAATGAAGTCAAAAGCAGAGTGCCTCCGTAGCAATGGGTACGCAAGTGTGTTGGGGGTGAGAGGAGCAGGAAGGAATGAGGCTGGAGTCTAAATGGTTTGATAAATATTTGTTAAAAGAATAAATGACCTACCATTTCAGGACAGACTGGACTGCTGTGAACTCCCATGGTATGTTTACCTTAAATACACCCAGCTTGTGCTTTCCCCTGGGGGCCTATAATGGCATTTTCATCTTTGTCCTGGTCTTGGTAAATAGGCCCCTGCAACCAGGGAATGGCTCGACTGTTTGAGCCATGAGAAAGTGGAGATTTATTGAGCCTTTGATTCCTCCTGTTTCTTCGCTGATTCATGTCATCTTAACTTCCAGGTACTTCCCAATTATATTTCCACAGCTGCCTGGCACACTGGCCAAGAGTGTCTGCTCCTGGCCATCCTCCAAAACCCTGCACCTAGTGCTCCCTTGTCAGAAAATCCATGGTCAATAGCTCAGCATTCTATTCCTGAGAGGATGCCTCTTTTTCAGATCTTTATATTATTGCTGCAGTGAAAGAAAATGCCTCTTTTTAAGCTGGAAAGAGTTAAAGTTTTTTCCTATAACCCTAAGGCACTTGATATGCTACATTGATTTTCAAGGACACAGGATTCTTAATATCCATTCTTTCGTTGAGTCATTCAACAAAAATTTATTGAGCGCCTACTCTGTGGGAAGCACTGTCCTTGACATTGGGGTGTAACAATGAATAAGACAGATCAATTCTCTTCCTCCATGGTGGTAACGTTCCAGTGGGAGAAGTCAAACAAACATACACATAAAGGAACAAGAATAAATAAAGAACACAAGATAGTGATGAATGTGCTGAAGAAATATAACAGGGCGAGGTGATGAACTGAGTGGCCGGGACAAAGGGCTATTTCAGATGGGATAACCAGAGAAGTTCCACCTGAGGAGGTAACATCTGAGTCAGTGAGACTCGACTTTTGAGAGAGTGTTCCTTTGAGACTTCAGTTTGTATGTAGCTTTCACCAGAAAATGTCAAAAATATGAAGGAAGTACATAAAAGATCTTTTCATTTGTCTGCATTTATGTGGTTTAGGTTCCACTAAAAGCTTAGCTTCAGGGCAGAGAGCCACATACATTTCTAATCGGGTACAAGGAGTCTTATTAGAAAAATATTTATTACATGTAACTGGGTAAAATACTCCAGATGGCATCCGGGCATTTGCATAGCGCTTCATGTCAAATTAATAATCACTAATTAAGGGTTAGAGTATTCAGAATAAGCTGGCTTGAAAGAAGATAAATAAGTAGTCAGGCTAGGACTTAACCCTCTATAAAACTTTCAAGCAGATAAGGTTGGGCCTTGAGGTTGCTCTAGTCTCCTTCTAGAATTCTCTTTTTATCACATTCACCACCAGTGTATCTGGAGTCCATGTACTTTACAGTTTAGCAATTCTGGATTTAACAAATAATCAAAAGGATCTGCCCTGAAAAGAATCTGAGGAACCCTCATGTTAACCTCAAAGCAATATCACCAGATGATCTGTTTTAAATTGAGTAAACCATCCATCACAAAATTCTTGAGACCAATTTAAGGATTCAACAAAACTCCTTGTGCCTAGTAACACCTCGCTTAGCTGCAGAGGAAAGCTCACGAAGATAATAAGTGAAATAGAGCAATTCTGAAATCTTTGCATTTTCTGATTTGTGTTATAGTGAAACACAATGAACGAATTGCTTTTGACCCTGTCAAGTGGAACCTCAAGGACAAAGATTTTACTGTTTCTTTTCCTGGAAAATTGATGTAAAGATTCAATTGACTTTGGAGTGTCCAAGTGCTTCCGCAACTAAGGGGGAAAAAAAGATTGATTTTTCATATGGGTGTTATGTAATTAAGTTCTAATTTGATAAAAGAGCTGATCAAAAAGTGGTGACCACTCTAAAATGTTCCTCAGAGCCGAACAATTACCTGTAATGCTTTTAGAAGGAAAAATTCTCAAGTAAGTTTCCTTTATGTTATTCAGGTGTTGTGTTTCCATACTAATGTTCTCACCTTTATTTAAAAATATATACATGTAAATCCAGCATTTGTACACTCCTCTTATGTTTCTATATATTTTGCCACATTCAGCCTCATGTTGTAGCTTTTGGGTGAGGATCTATGTAGCCAATGCTATTGGTGCCCTCCCATATCCCTCTATAATTACTGTTTCTGAAAAGGCCAACAGATTCCCATTGCAAGCGCCTGTGACTCCACTGAGAGCGCTCTCTGGGCCCAGAGCAGGCCTGGGCAGCACACGGTGCTGGTTGGAAATGCCACGGAATTATCTCCCCAGAAGCAGCCCTTGGCCAACAACATAAAGTCAATGGTTGATAAATACCCCATTTTCTTTTCTCCTTGGGGAGACATGTTCTCTGTCAACTTCTTGAGCCCCTCAAGTGGGACTGAGCCCCAGTTGCCCACTGCAGTAATGTGTTCATAAATGTGCCCTCTCTTGGCTTTCTTTTTCTGCCCATTTTCCATCCCCGACCCTTATAACTGCTCCTTGAGATAGCCTCCTAAATACTTGCATTCAAATCCTTGCCTCAGAGTCTACTCTCAGGAATTAAAACCTAAAGTAATCTACATCTCAAATATGCAAAGAGACTATTAATGATAAAGGATAGGTCCAGTCCAAACCTTCTTCTGATTTCTTATAACACGTTACTCAGTGCTTTGTACACAAAATGTGGCATTAATAAAGATGAGGAAAGCATGTAACATCGACTGAGCACGTCCTCTACGTCAGTCACTGTGCCCTATTCTATACCCTATTGACTCTCCCCACAGCCTTGTGAGGTAGGTACTATGGAAGGTACAGCCTTTTTTCATCACTCACTGTTCACAAGACATACTAAAATGTTCCTAAGTTATTTTGAAGCAGAATTAAATACTACCACTACAATCCCCTCTACCTGCCTCCCTCCATATTATTACCTTTTTAATGATAATAATAATAATAAAGGAGACACATTTACTTTTTTTACCTAGCACAGACTGGCTAGTTATTATGCCATCCTAACTTCACTCTTAAGCCTCAGCTCCTAGAAGAGTTCCTAAAACGTATCAGGCACTCATTAAATACCTATTGCATAAATCCAATTTTACAGATGATGTAATAGTGACTTAGAAAGGTAAGTAACTTCCCAATGGTTCTGCTGTAAATGGTAGAGCTGATTCCAGAGTTCAAGCTCTTAATCCCGCACTACACTAGCAGATGATCTACATGAGGAGGAGGCGTGGGGAGTCCACTTAATATTTATTTGCTCTGGGCTTGCAGAGAGACTAAGGGATCTGAGGGGTTGCTAACATATTTGTTGTCACACACAAAAAATCTGCATTACTGCGTCTTCATTTACTGACGATACCAGTCATAATCCTTCTGGCTACCTGCATCCCTGCCTGCTCTTTCTCCTTGCATCTCCTGAATAAGTAAATTCATGTGTCTGCCTTGCGTTTGATGAGACTATTCCAATGTTTAATTTGGTGATTAATGTGTGTCGTGATCTATGGTAAATGTTCTACTTGTCTAACAGTCATTTCTCAGGTCAAAGGAAGCAGAATAACTAGCCTGTCCGTGATACGTAGAGAAGTAAATGTCTCTCCTTTATTATTATCATGAGGGAGGCAGGTGGATGAGGTGGTGGTGGCAATTTTTTTCCACTTCAAAATAAATTAGGAACATTTAGTACTTTAAGAAAAAAAATTTTTCTCAGTTACTAATGTACATTTTTGAGCTACCTATACCCACCTTCTCCAATAAGTTAATGGAGAACTGGAAACCTATCTATTTTTGTTGGACTAGTGACTTGAATTTTGTTTAAAAACAAAGCACAATAAAATTACTGATGAAACATTTAAAGAAAATAAAGCAAGAAATGATGTATCTAAAAATAATAATTGTAAATTACACAGGTGAATAAGCAAGTTAAAAAATATGCTAAACTTTGTCATCTACAGAATGGGTGTTTAGTGGTTATTAAAATGATGTCTCTAAAGTCCACCAACTTTTAATTAAAAAAACACCAGATAGAAAAACAAATGCTAAGCCAATTTCTCTTCAAATATTTAAAATGTTAAACGTTCATCTATTTTGGTGAATTAGCCATGACAGAGTGAAATGTTGTAAATAATAAACAGCCTCTAATAATAACTGTAACTACATTACATAATAGCAGTATTTAAATAACGGTTCAGGGTCACGTCGCACGCTGTCAGTAATTAGCCACGTGTGGGAAAAATGCAATGGTAACTCCTACTCCAGAGTTACGTTACCCAAGATTTTGTAGAAGAGCAAGCGAGTACTTAAGACTCTGTAGAAAGCTTTAAAGTCTTTGATTCTTGAGCATTCCATCTGCCCAACAGCTAAGAACAATCACTTCCTTTTATATAAAAGATTATGAGTCAAATGTGAAAACTGGAACATACAGCAAAGAATTTTTCCAGTTAATCAGCTCTCATAAGACTTTAACTATAAACACATAATGATTCTCTAGTAAATAAAGCTGGATATAAAAGAGCATATTATCTATTACAAGGTTATGTTCTTCACTAACACAGTAATTTTCTTCTGAAGAAAAGATTCTATAATTTCAAAGAAGTATACTTTAGGGGGAGGAAAAAACACTCCGTTTTAAAAAATATTATGGTACTAAATTGACACCCAACATAACAAACTCCTTTTCTTGGCACATGATGGTTGGTATTCTACATGTATTCCAAGAAGCTTAGGAGCAAGCATAAAAGAGATTGCACATGACCTCTTTTCATATCATGTTAGCAATCACTCTTTTCAATTCACCTGTTCTTATAACTGACCTCATTTGGCATGGAGACATTAAACATCCAAATATTTTAAGGATGGCAGATGATATTATAAAATGATTAATTTCTTACCATTCATCTGCAGAGGCTTTAAAAATATTAAGGCTACCCTGGGAAAAGAGGTTCTTGGGTAGTCCCTCTCAACCATAACAAAGGAAATTCTAAACAATAATTAATATGAGAAAATGTGATTGCCCTTTGAGCACTGGTGAAGGAAACATGGATATATCTCAAAATCTGGTAAAGAGAAGCAGCATGTAGAAACACATAAAGAGAAAATAGGGCTCCTATGGGGCCGCTCAGGCTCTAAGGAAAGCTTTTCACGAAGATTAAAGAGGCAGTGGGAAAAAAAGCTTTTGACTAGCTTTGGAGGAAAATACATATACAGTAGCAATCCATCACACCCTTAGTTGTGAAACATTTATTCTCTTAAACCTTTATTTACTTAAGAGAGTTCAGCTCTAGGATTTGTTCTAAGAGACAAAAAGCTGCTTTGATTTTTTTATAAGTCAGCAAAGATGACCTCCCTAAAATAATTCCTAGATAGTCCTTTTGAAGAGGCTATACTGCGCTTAGAAATATTACATTTTAATTTTACATACAGAACCTCAACAACGACTACTACTTCTAAATGACCTTATATACTCAGATTTAAGGAAGCCATGTAGCTTGCACACTTAGTTCACTGATCAATAGCTTCAAAATTTTATTTTATGGGAAGGACAAGAATCTGAACATAAAGAGGTAGTGGTTTTAGCAGGATTCATTCCTAACATATTATTACTATAAGAGCAAAATGATGTATCCCTAATCTTCCCAGTAAGGGTCTTTCATCTGTTATGTAGTTGTGGGCCTGCCTATGATTATACAATCATCACTATAAGCGTATGCAGCCATTTGTAGAAAATATGCTCTTAAAACAGCAGTTATGTATTTCCTAATTACCTCTCTGGAAGGAGAATTTCTTGCTAAAGCAGATTTTTTTTTTTTTTTCAAACATACACGACGCTAGAAAAAAGAAAACAATCTCCTTGTACAGGACTGAATGATCTAAGGCTCTCCATCTCTGCACCGCCATTTTACCATTTACCTTCCTTTACATAGTTCAGTAGAGGGGGAATAACACAAGGCAATGAAAGGCAAAATCTCTCTCTACCTCAAAGGAACTTGCCATATTGGTGGTGAAAAGAAACTCACTGTCAATACTGGAAACTGTTCAGACTAAACAGATACAATAGGGAAAGTCTTCAGAGAAAAATTAATTTTTTAAATGGCTTATCCTTTTATTTCCTTTGGGGTAGGGTGGAGAATATGGAGCCAAGTGATTTTGAAAGCCTAAATCTAATTATTCTGTGGTTTCCAATTTTTCCTGATGCTTCTTTTCCTTCTCTACTCTCATTACTTAAAATGAGCCACATTTGTTTGCCATTATTAGATCTGATAAATTAATCTAAATGCTCTAAAATTACTTTTACTACTACTTAGTGGGAAAACATATTAAATTATTATAAAAACAATATTTAACTATGATATGGTTTTTAAGTGTATAAGTGTATGCTAGTAAAAATAAAAATATTTTAAATATTTTTTCCTGATTTTTAGTTTCTAAATGCTTCAGCAGGTTTTCTTGGATTTTACTCTCAATCTAAAATGTTGATTTATTTACAAAACAGAAATAGACTCACAGACATAGAAAACAAACATGGTTACTAAAGGGGAAAAGAAAGTGTGGAGGGGTATAAATTAGGAGTTTGGGATTAATATATACACACTACTATATACAAAAGATAACCAGTGATGACCTACTGCATAGCACAGGGAGCTATACTCAGTATCTTGTAATAAATCTATAAGGGAAAAGAATCTGAAATATATATATGTATATATATGTATATATATAACTGAATCACTTTGCCATATACCTGAAATTAACACATTGTAAATCAACTATACTTCAATAAAAGAAAATTTTAAAATAAAAAAATGTTGATTTATTGACAATCTGAACATGGTATAAAAGTCAAAAATACGAGTTGTAATCAGATATCTGTGAAACACAATGGTTCCAAGAAACATTTTCCAATATAATTATAGGACCCCACAATGCTTACAGATCTTTGTGGGACAAATCAAAGAGAGAAAGGCTGTAGGAAAGTGACTTGTTCCATCTTCTCCCACATCTGTGTATACAAAGGCAAAACATTTCTGTGGTAACCACACTAAGGAAGACAAAGTCTAGGGTGAAGAGAGGATGGGAGCTAGCAGCTGTGAAATTTTTATCCCCTATTTGCTTACATTTCTACATCTACAAAGTCTGGATTTACATATATTCTTCCTGAAAATAATGCTCTAATAACTTCATGTAAATTCCAGAAGAAAACGCAATCCATCAGCAAAGTCTGTTTATTCTATCGCCAAACTATACCTCGAATCCGTTCACTTTTGTCCATCTCCATGGTCACCATCATTTGTCCTTGGACCACAGCAATAGTCATCTTTCCACCACAGTGCCCCCACCCCAATCCATTCTGTACACAGCAGCCAAAGTAAATTTTAAAAACATATTTCTGATCACATTTCTCTGCCTAATACTCTTTAATGGCTTCCCACTGCATTTGGAATAAAAGCTAAGTTCATTGCCTACACAGTCTACCTATCTTCCTTCAACTCATCAGACTTTCCCTCTGTAGGGCTTTTGTGTCTGTCGTTTGCTCAGTTTCTTGATCCAACTCTTCTTGTGCCTGGCTCCTTCTCATCTTTCAGGTTGGGGCCGAGATATTTCCTTCTAGGGGTAGCCTTCTCTGCTAATTCTGTGTAGAGTTGGACCCCTGCTCTGTTCTGTACTTTTCTGTCATAGAATCTTGTAAATTTCCTTAAGAATTGTTTTATAACTTGGTTTGTTCATGTTTTCATGGACTACTCTCCAACTGGTATACAAACCCCAAGTGGTAGGAGTGATTACATGTGCTCATTCTAGGCTGCAGCCCCACGGCCTAGGACAGTGCCTGGCACTGTCACTTAATAAGCATTTGTTAAATGAATAAACACAAAAGAAGGAAGTGAATAGGAAATCTAGCAGCATCCTAACGTTCTTTTATATTTCAATGCATGGTATTACCTATTTATATATAATTATGTCCTACAGTACAAATTTACTGCATGCTTATCTATGAAATGTGACTGATTTATAAAATGCGTACCTTATTAATAAATTCTGGAAAGCTATATACTTTTCAGGGGCCTTTATTTATACTGGTTTGTCAATGTTTTCTACCTTGACATTTTCAACTGTTTTCAAGACTGTACAAGCATCTTTTGCAGTTTAGCTCTATTTATCATTTTGTAGTGCTGGGTAAAAAGTAAATAAGGACATTTTTCCTTGGGGCTATATATACAGTCTTTGTGAACAACCACTTTTGGCTGAGCTGAGCAGTTGGTAGAACTGAGCAGAACAGTAAAACCCAGCACTACGAGGCAGTAGCGCTAGCCTCAAGTAGAGTCACTTGATATTGCTTTTGCTGTGAAATATCTAAGAAGCCAAGACCTCTTTAGCGTTTTTGAGCTATCTTTTTAATTGAGTAACTTAAATAGGTATCTTTCTATTTTACTGCATGTGCAAACATGACTTCATTCTGACATTTCTACTTCAAAACAGACAGAATCTCTAGAACAGTATGCTTAATTAATTTCTGTTAAGACTTAAAGGCACCAATGGCATGGAATTTTAGATAAATACTTATCCATGTCTCACTCCATATGATAGGTCATATGTTCGCATTTTACATACATTAGAAACATAAATTTAAATAAAGAATCTATCAATGCCAATTCTATTAGAATAATTATCACTCAGTGTTATACTTATTTCTTTTGAGGTCCAGCTTCTTGATATACAGGTGCCTCTCAAATTACTGAGCCTCAGAATCACTGGATAAGTTATTCAAAAGTGCAGATTCCTGATCCTATCTTCAGATTATGGTGCTAAAGGTCTGAGGTGGGGTCCAGGAATCTGCATTTTTAACAAATTCTGCAGGTGATTTGGATACTGATGGAAAGGGGCACACATGCTGAAAGTCACTAGTCCAGTCTTTCTCCTTAGTAGAAGGACTTTTATTTTGCACTTTTTAATGTCTCCATCAGCACTTTGCACATCATCTGGCATCTTGTAGTCATCAATAAATTTTTACTGAATGTTCATGAGAATAGAAAGTTTTATGACTTTATGAAACATCTAATGGAATATTCTCATTGGTGTATCTTTTGAATAGTAAAATTAGCTAATACTAGTTTTTTTTTTAAAAAAAAGGACTACATTTAAGGAATATGTTTATGTTTAAAACTTTCTGTGAATACAATGAAATTGGATATTTTAATGACTTCCACGTGGCTAGCAGCAGGTGGAATTACTGTGAAGAACAGAAAAGAACTCTTTACTACTTGATCTATTTTATTCAGTTCCATTAAATGGCTTGAAATAAAGTGTGACTGTTGTCTACTGAACTCCCAGCACCAAATGTATTTAATAAAACAAATTTGATTTGTTTTATTAATATTGTCATATCTCAAATCATTGTACTAAGTCTCTTTTCTCTAATACATGGTAAAAGATTTTTAAAGATCAAAGACAATCTTAAAATATTTGAATTGAACATGATTTATTTCAAAATAAGAGATATCTATTAAAATAAATTTAAAGAGAAACTGGAAAGAATACCAGAAGGAGGGGGAGGGACTCATAAACTATCTCTAAAACAGCATTTAGAATCCAAGTTACTTCTAAGCCTGAAAACTATCACCACCGAAAGCAAGAAGCATGCTCAGGAATATACAGAATGTCTAGTTCAATGTTGACTGTGGATATAAACTAGGAATTCTAGGAGCTGAGTGTAAGGTTATGGGTATTATAAAAACTGAAAATGGAGATAAAAGTTTGAAGAGGAAAAACTGAATGGTATCAGAAGACAGGAGAAGGCAGCAGTAAAGGAAGGATAGGATTTAGAATTAGAAGATAAGAGTTCAAGGAACAGCAAGGTGACCCTAGCCAAGTCACTTTAAAGAAGTCTTGGGGACTTTCCTCATGGTCCCGTGGTAAAGAATCTGCCTTCCAATGCAGGGGATGGGGGTTCCATCCCTGGTCAGGGAACTAAGATCCCACATGCTGTGGGGCAACTAAGCCTGTGCGCCACAACTACTGAGCTCGCACGCCTCAACTAGAGCCCACGTGCCGCAAGCTACAGAGCCCAGCGCCCTGGAGCCTGTGTGCCACAACTAGAGAAGAGAAAACCCACACGCCACAACTAGAGCCTGCATGCCGCCACGGAAGATCCCATTTCCTGCAACTAAGGCCCGACACAGCCAAAAAAATAAGTAAAATAAATAAATAAATTTAAAAAAAAGGAGTCTCTTTTTATTTTAGGGACGAAATGGCACCGAATTTCTTACTGGCTTATTCTGGGGACCCACCATGATTTATGTTATGGGTGCCTTGTAAATGGCTGTCTTTTATTATTGGCTTACCATGACAGAGGCACAGAAATAGGATCAATGGGTAAAGAATGAGATGGGACTTGGAAGATATCTACATTTGCCATTTTATCCAGTTTCATCAGTTTGCACAAAACTCACCCTCTCACCGATCACTCCATACACAGCCTGGGAGGATGCATCACAACTATCGACTTACCAACAATAAACAGTCGCTTAAACTACACCTAAGATAATGTGACTTAATAGGCTTCTCAAGTGTTCTTTACATCAGGTTAATTAGAACTCAAAGAATAGAAAATCTAAATTCCTTCTTATTTTCCTAATTATTTCAAATATATAAGGAATCTGTGGTAGGTATATAGACCTTAAACAATACCCCATCCCCCAGATAGGGTTACAGTATAGTCACTGACATGTATCCAATTCTATTTTCTTACTTTTTACCAGTTTGCCTTTGATTCTGCTTGTGGGTTTTTATCTTGACTTGCTATTCCTCCTTTTGCAAAGTGTGGGGTAGTGTTAAAAGTTAAAAATCTGTGATATATTTCAGGACACATTTCTCCCTAACGGTCTGACTTTGACCATTACATTTATTTTCATTTGAGAAACTCTAAGAAAAACAGATGGGAACTGGAGGAGAGGAAGAAAGGATGTGAACTCTTATCCCACATAGCTTTATACCAGGACTACATAAAGGAAGAGGTCTGGATTCTTAGGATGAGATAAGGACTGCTCTCAAACACAAGGGACTGTGACTGTGCTTCCATGTAACATGGACTTGAGGGGTGTAAGCACGGCCTGTCTTTTGACATCACAAGTGCTATGTTGTGAGACCTGAAAACTTGTGTATTCCTTTGTGGTATCTGAAATTCTTCTCCCTGTAATTGACTTAGATTTGCTTTACCTCTTTTACTTTCCATGACAAATCTAGGCTTTGGGAAAAGAATTATTTCCATGGTAGAATAATAATAATCTAAAAGTGAAGTCTGAGCAAAAATGCTATTTCAAATGACATATTTGACTACATATGTTGCACTGCAGATTTCAAAGAGAACAAGTCTAGTTAAATCACTTTTTCACTATCATCCAATATTAAATGAGCATTTTAACATAAACTAAATGAATCTTTTTCTTAATTTCAAAATAGTCAATATGACAGAATAAGCAGACTTTTTTTTTTTTTTTTTTTTGCAGTATGCGGGCCTCCCACGGCTGTGGCCCCTCCCGTCGCGGAGCACGGGCTCCGGACTCGAAGGCCCAGCGGCCATGGCTCACGGTCCCAGCTGCTCCGCGGCATGCGGGACCACCCCGCCCCGGACCGGGGCACGAACCCACGTCCCCCGCATCGGCAGGCAGACTCCCAACCATTGCGCCACCAGGGAAGCCCTCAGACATGATATTTTGATATTCAAAAAATACTTTTAAATTACTATCCCTACGTTAAAGTTATTGAAAAGTTCGGTTAAACCTTAAACCTTTTTGAAGCAGGTTAACTTTGCCAAAGATCTTTGTTTTCTTTTTGAAACTAGGTACATACAATGTTAAAGGCTGTTTTCTAACTTTCTTTCCTATTTTGTTTTCTTAATTTCATTTTCTTCTCATTCTTTCACTACACACTCTTTAACTGCAGACTGGCTCTAGTTACCATATCTGAAATGTAGCCTCTGGTGTCCTTATTGGGGGTAGGTGGAGAGGGGAATCGCAGCCATTGATATGACTGCATTTCAGACGGACCCCTGACTTTAGGAGTCTTAAAAGCTGGAATCTCTTACTATGTACTGTATTTCCTACAAAAGTATGAAAAGGCATTTTGAACTACTTATACACATTTTATCACATACTTCAATGTACTTTGTAAAGTACATAAAGTCATGTTAAAAAGTTAGGTGCCAGATGCTGGCCTAAAACATAGTACCGGCATGACTGGAAATAAAATGTGTGCTGAAAGCGTGGACGTCAAGTCAGGTGGTCTTCGAAATTTATTCCAAGGAGGTTATCATTGTCATTTGTCTACAGAAAAGAATGGTCAGTAGATCAACAAGATGTCTTTTGTTTTATGGTACTTTGTTCACACAAGGTGCTGTTGAATAAAAAGTGGTATTTTATATATTACTTACACGTCTATTTCCTTACAGAAGATGCAACGCGTGCCTAGATTAGTCTCTTTGTTTGCTATGTATGAACAGCAGCCTTCAAAAATCAAGGACTCTTAAGAATTGATTTGAAAGTAATTGCTGTCCCTTTTACATTGGCAGGAGACCGTAGTAAAGGTATATAAATATTACTGACTCGCCTCAGCTTTCGTGTAAAAACCAAACTAAAGCAAACAAAACAATGCTCTTGATTCTCAGAAGAGGCATATAGACACACACATCTCTCTCTCTCTCTCTACACACACACACACACACACACACACATACACACCTCATCTCAAAATATTGTACAACATCTTTTCAAAAAGTGTTGTCAGTGGTAACAGAACACTTACCACAGTGATTGTTAGGGATCTTTAAGAGAAAGAAGGTGAATGTGCTCTCATGGTTTGCCTTAAAAACAGTTTATACTCTAGTGCTTTAGAAGGAATGATAAAATAAAAGGTATATCAAATAGAATAACATACACCATCTTTTCCTTTGACACTTTTGCAAGATATAAACGTGTAAGTTGGCATAAAGGGCCATTTTCCATTTATTAAGTCAAAGAAGAACATTAGGTAACACATCTGAACTGAAATGCCAGCACCAGTTTGTCCAATACGTTCACAAGACCTCATTCTGCAAATCAGACTGAACAGGGGAAGAAGCAATGGAGGGGAACCTGAGATTGTAGCAACCATGGGGGGCGGGGGAGATGCAGGGCACCACATGCCACCTGATAAGCAATTAGGAGAACTGTTTGCAAGCTCAAGAAATCCTGGAGAATTTGGGGTTGTAGATAGCACCATAGTTAAGAGTCAAGTAACACACAGAAACTTAATTGGGAATTCTCTTTTGAACTTATAACACTCAGTCGTAATATTAACACCCATATATTAATAATACTATAGTTCATACCAGCCACTTTGCTGCATGCCATCTGCTCCAAAAAAGTCTTATATCTTTACGTTTTTACTACAAGCATGAAAGCTGTTTTTAAAGTTGCACTGATATTTTCCTTTTAGTTTGCATTAATGGCACTACTGGATGAGTTTGAAAATGAACTTGATTTTTCAAATGCAGTATTTTATAATTTCTCATTAAGGCATTCTGTAGCTTCAATGTTTACGTAACTGTCTATTTTACACTCTTAAATTTGTTCAAATTCTTACTACTGAAAAAGTCGAAGTATAAATTCTTTCCTAAGATTTGTTTTACATTGCGAGATTATTCAACTTATTGTTGAATGGGGTCAAAGAAGTTTGTAAGTCACTTAATTTACCATCTATTTCTTCTAAAATTATTCCCAGAGGCTCTGAATCCTCTTAAGTCTGTTGCTTTTCTTTTGCCTTCTGGCTAACTATTCCTCCTCCCCTTGTGCCACCTTCTACCTTGGAAGATCTAACAAGTATTCTTTTGTCCTACTTTCTTGTATTCGGAACTATTGATGACTTTACATTAGAAGGCTGACTGATGTGTTACACAAAGGCCCCTATGTAGGTGAAGTCTGAAGATGTGCTAAGCAGCCCATTATTTTCACAGTACAGTGATCTGCTTGTGGAATTTTCTGAAAACATTTCCAAGGGACAAGACATCAGAGCCTCCATTCCTGTTTTGCATTGACTTTTGACCTAACATTGGACCAGTAAATCCCATGTGTAAATAGGAGGCTGGGTGGCAAGGCCACTTTCCTAAATATTTACAGCGGTAAACTCTCCAGGTTATAAATTACAAGAGAGACAAGATGATCACCTTTACCCACCATGAACTTGTATTTAACACTTATTTTTGTATTATATTAAGCAGGCTAGCGGAAGTTTACCACTATACAGAAGCTCAAAGAGGAACAAAAATTAGATTAAATAATTCATCATTTCAAATAAACATGGATAAGAAAAACAGCTGAGAAAAAAACAAAACAGCCAATGTTAGCATAGGACAATGTTTCTTAAATTTAAAAAAGCAAGATAAAACTTGGGTAACAAATAAGCAAAAATGCCATGTTCTCATTTATAAACATAAAAGAGTGTGAATTAACTTAGTGATTAAAAAAACATTATACAATGTATGTGAAACATCCAATAATCGTCTGAACGTAAATAGGCTGAGATGCTCAGTCACCAATCGGTGAAGCAGGGATGCAAATCACCCCATCTTATTCAGTCTGTTGTGTGCAGTGATTCTCTGAGAGTAGAATAAAGGGCTCAGGAGCCAGCGTTAGACTGTGATTTTTGTCTTCTGGGAAACTCCACTTAACAGCTCTGAATATCATTAAAAGCCTGTGAGAGTCGTTCAAGGGCTGCTGCTGTGGGCTGACTTGGGAGCTTCCAAAATGCACACATGGAAAGACAGCTCATGGTTACAGATCTTTCTGCAGAATAAATCCAGTGGCCAAGATGCTGAAAAGCTTACTCTGACCTCCAACAGCACTTCTCATCTGTCTCTCCTAATCGTGAGATGGACTTTTATCAGCAGGCAATAATACCGTAAGCCCCTTGAAGGTAGAAAATGTGCCCGCATTTCTTTCTATCCTGTGGCACTTGTGTATTTCTAAGCCAGTGGCAGGTGTGCCATAAATAGATGCTGAACTGAATTGCAGCATGAGATCACATACTTGGCCTCGTCAGCAGAACCCCACACACCGCTCACTGGCAATATTGAGATTACAGGGGTCACTGGCAGCGCTCTGCCTAATGGTGTGCTGACTGACAGAGTAGAAAATCAAATCAAGGAGGCCAGCATGACCTCTGAGTTGGGCAGACAGGGTGCACACTTACTGTAGCAAGAAGGTCAAGATCAAAGTGACGAATGTCCAACCTTCCAGTACATGGCTAGAGACCCTGACTGACCACATCTGAGTATCTGTGCAGTTTCATCAGCACCACCTGTAATACTTTAGCTAATAGTAAACAATGAGAGAGGAGCACAAAAAACACAATCCCAGACCACAGCGAATTTACCAGGTTGAAGAAGTGCACTTGACAACAGGCTTCTTGTGGATTATGCAAGCCTGCCGATTAGACACGAAAACAACTGCTTTATGGTGACCCAAAATGGGATTAACATAAGCCGGATGAGTGTTAGAAATTCTTTAAAGAACTCAGTGAAGTACCATTCAAAATGATACAGCCAAGCTGTTAAAAAAGAAAAAAAAAGTCCTGGGAAAACAGAGAAGCTGAGGTGAAGCTGGTTATCGGTAATCAAGAAATGGGACGGCTCCTACTGAGAAAACTTATGTGGGAAAACATGATTCTAGGCATCAAAGTCACTAGTTTCTATGAATCCAGGGTGAAAAGGGTTACTAGTCACTTATCTGTCTGTTAGCCACATCAGTCCTCACAAATGGTAGTCAGACCATTTAAATACTAAAGACAAAAATAAATACGCTGTATGTAAATATGTATCTAAATGATTTTTACATTTAAAAATAATTTCACTCTCAGCTACTAAAAAGCTCCTTTAATTCTAAGAGAGATAGTCAGTGGGTGACTAAGGCACTGCAATTTACATCTGCCTAGTGGTGATATATTAGTCCAGTCTCCAGAGGGCTTCACCTTGATTTTCTCCATATGTTACCCATATGTTACATTACCATAAACATATCTTCTAGAAAATATCCATACGCTTCACTTTTATAACTGAATAATAGTGGCCCTTCTTTATCCTTTGGTTGTTATCTCTTCTATGGATTTTGAAATATTTATAGGAATTATATATTAAAAGAAATATTTTAAAATCAGTTGAATATAATCCCTGTTATGCATAACATTGCATTTCTAGGATCTATAAATTTCTTTCCTATAATACTGAAGTTCCCACGCTCGAATATCAAGATAGAATTACTATTTACATTTGGGTCAAACAGAATTTAGCCTGAATTTTAATGCATCATCCCAACCAATGCTCCTAAGTGTGCTCTGGAAGTGGAGGATTTTCTCCTTTTGATGAATGAGTCATGGAATAATCATCATCAACCCCGTGATATCAATAACAGTTTATGGTTACTGAGTTCAGACGATGTGCCAGGTACTGTGCTATGGGACACTGCACGTCATTTTTCATTTTACCTACAACTAAAATATAGGTAAAAACGTAGTAATGATGTTTACAGCTATATTACTTTCAGGTAGAATTCACTGTAATTCTCAGTTATCACAATGGTAATTTTGCACATGAAACCCTAACAATCCTGGTGCTTCTAGGGTATACAGCATGAGAAAGAGTAAATAAATAATCTGACTGTTTGCTTGCTCTCTTTTTTCTCCGTCTTCTTTCTTCTTCTAGCTTTCTAACTACTGGAACCTCCACGGATCAGAAAGGGCTATGATGATCTGGTTTCAACGAATGCCTCTGGGTGGATGACTGTAGCCATAAAGTTTTTTATTTCAGGCTGCTTTAAAGTAGGAAATTCAGAGTCAGTCTCTACCCTCAATAGTCTCATTATTTCATGTCAGATTTTGGGGAGAATCACCCTGTTTCCAGTATCGCCTATTTCCAATCATGTAAAATTGTATAGAATAATTCTGCTCATATACAATCTGAATTATTTCACTCTCTTGCTAGAGCATATCCTTTCAAAACCAAGGATCCTCTCTTTGTCTTTCAAAGTCTTCTCCCAGCTGAGTCCATGAGCTCTGTGTACTCCTTTCCCAAAGCCAGCCGATAAGGTCTTGGAAGAGAAGGGCAGGAGGTTTCAATCAACCTAGACCGGACTAATGCAAACTTCACTGACCACGTTTCACCTATTTCATGCTCTAATCCCTAACGCAGATAATACTTAGACTTATATCCAGATAGAAAACAATTAAGAGGTAATAAGAATAATTGCAGTGAACATTTATTTAAAGCTTCCTATACATTAGGTACAATATTAGGCACTTTACAAATAGTATCCCATTTAATTCTCACGAGTAGGAAACAGTATTATTCTCACCTAACAGAAAATGAAGTCGAGGCTTAGAAACACTATGAAACTTGCTCAAGGTTACAGATAGTAAGTGGTAGAGCTGTCATTTGAACCCAGGTAGTCTATCTCTGTAAGCCATGCTACTGCTCCCCATAAAATGAATTTTTATAATAAATTTCATTCATTCCTATGCTGAGTCCTCACTATGATTTAGGCACTGTATAATAAGACAGAGTAGTAAGGTGCGCCCCACCCCTCAAATAACGCGTGTTTTGTTGAGGGGAGGGGTTGTGTAGCTAAATAGTGGGACTGCCTGTCTGAGAAAATGGAGTATTATTGTGGTAATCATTTAGGTATATATGTCCAATAATTATGCTGTACCCTTTATACTTATACAGAGCTGTAGTATATCAATTATATCTCAATAAAACTGGAAAATAATGGAGTCATTGGAGGGTATGTACAGCAGACTTGCATGAGCTTATCTGGATGAGTAGTGGAGCCATGCTGGGAAGGATCTTAAACGCTAAGCAGTTAAGCTGTTTTCTGTGGACAAAGGGTTTTAAAGTGTGGAGGCCCCCAGTTGGATGTGCATGTTAAAAGGCAGGGGTTCTCAAACCTTGCTGCACATTAGAATCATCGGGGATCTTTTAAAGAAATACTGGAGCCCCGACCCCACTCCCAGAGAATCAAATTCAATTAATCTGAGGGAAGGCCTGAGCATCAGTATTTTTAAAAGCTGCCTAGGTGATCCAAATATGCAGCCTAGGCTGAGGACCACAGCTTCTTGGCTTCTAGTGTCTCGTTGACAAAATTTTAAAAATGTACTTTTATTAAACATTTGCCACACAAACAGCAGAACATAACCACCAGTTCAGAAGATTTCACCTAAGATATGATTCTAAACAATGTCTCAAGCAAAATTATTGCTAAATCAAGTGAAAAAAAATTTTTTTTTTTTTCGGTACGCGGGCTTCTCACTGTTGTGGCCTCTCCCGTTGCGGAGCACAGGCTCCGGACGCGCAGGCTCAGCGGCCATGGCTCACGGGCCCGCTCCGCGGCATGTGGGATCTTCCCGGACCGGGGCACAAACCCGTGTCCCCTGCATCGGGAGGCGGACGCTCAACCACTGCGCCACCAGGGAAGCCCAAGTGAAAATTTTTTTAAATAATTTTTTTGCTTGTGATTACATGCTAAAAGGTAAGGACTTGCTGGCAAGACGTGAGCCAGAATGCTGAGAGGTTAAGTCACAGCACATGATGATGAAACAGTGGGGAAATGACTTTAAAGGGGTAAAAAGAAAATCAACCACTCATCTTAAAAACCTTCTTTTCCTAAAATTCCGCAATTCTCTCTCAATGCATCGTGGGTGACAATAGTTAAAAATCAAATGTATCTTTACACTATTCTACAGAATCAGGGCTAAACTCTGCCATGGCAATTGCAGACCACTCTCAGCTGAGTTACATAACAGAAGTATCTGCAGTAGTGAAAGTTATTCCAGCTCTTGGGTAAAATGACGGATGCTCCAGTTTCTTCGGATGTGAAGCCACTAGGGACCTGGCTGCAAGCATGTATTTTTATAGACGCCTCAGCTAATGTAAAAGTCTTAATGCGAACTTCAGTGCTTGGGAACATTCAATAGGTTTGGGATGCTTCCCCAGAGAGATTCAGTTCCATTAACACAAGACTTGGTGGCTGAGGACGATGTAATCCTGATCCCATGTTAGAGATATAGAAAGAAAATCTCCTCACTGTCTTCAAGTTAGCACTCACGTTTCAAAAGATAAGGAGAACCTTTCTATGTCGAGAGGACTAAGGAATTCAAGCGGAACCTAATTCAGCATCTTATACACACCCCCTTCCCGCAACAGAACTCAAGTGGCAGAATATAGCTAAACTATTTCAGCTGTTAGAAGAGAGAAAGAATTTGTGGGCCTCCTTCAGCGACTACCATGATAGGAAGTTCTGTTTACTAGCTCTTGGCCCTTCAGGCTCTGACTGTTGGCTCTCAAATGGCTACGGGTGGCAGCTGCACGTGAAAATGTCTGCTGCCAACTCAAAGGCACCATGGTGGTCACTGCACATGGAAGGCCTCTGTACACAGATGCTCCTGTACGGAGCTTCTACCTTCTGGCACAAGGCTGAAGTCTGGATACAGGCAACACCAGCAAATCTACTGAGCTCCCATGATTGTTCTCAGAGGGCCTAACGTTCCCTCAGTAGGCCCTTCCCCACCATCATGATCCCAGGAGTCATACAAAGTGGACTCTAAAAAAAACAAGACTTTGTCCTCTTGGAGAGTTCAGAGAAGAGGTGGAACAGTCTCCAGGGACATTCAAGGCTTCCTAGAGGCAGGTCCCACAGCAATTCTTCCCTCACTATCAGCCTCCACCCCATTCCAGAATACAACCGTGTCAAGTATACTTCCACAACATTTCCTTAGCCATCCCTTTCTCTCCATCCCTACTTTCACAGTCCTGGTTTGGAAGTTGTTGTGTTTTTTTTTTTTCACCCAATCCAGTCCAATCATTCTAGTTCATCTTGTCTCCAATACATCTTCTCCTCAATCTATCCTCTATTCCAGTGGTCAGTAAAGTATGGCCAAGGACCAAATCCTGCCTGCTGCCTGTGTTTGTATATAAAGTTTAATCAGGCCACACCTATTCATTTACGTATTATCAATGGCTGCTTTCATGCCACAATGGTGAAAGAGAATGCATGGCCCACAAAACCTAATTATTTACAATCTGGCCCTTTACAGAAAAAGTTCTCTAACTGCACCATTGTCAGGATGATTTTGATCAAAATATAGATCTGATCACACTGCTTCCATGCTTAAAAGACTTTTGTGGCTACAGTTGGTGGTGAGGGACCAAAATGAGGTTGCCTAATGTAGTATTTCTGACCACATTAATAAACTCCTGCTCTTGAAGGTGCCTTGCATATTAACACCAATTTTATTCTTCTGTGCCTATGCTGTGTGTTTTGCATATCATGCTCTCCATCTGAAGGATTTCTATTCATCCTCCCAGTTCAGTTCAAATGTCATCTTTAATTACCATGTAGACTTCCTTGACTCCTCTCAATGGTCAGATCCTCCCTATGTACTTTCTTTAGTTCCATAGCACATTGTTCAATTTTGCATTTATCACTTAGTATTTCATTCATTCATCTATCTGCAGATCTGGTTGCCTTGCTAAGTCATAAGGAATTGGCTTAAATATATCAGGATTAAACTTCCAAATAAACATAATGGAGATTTTATGCCCTTATTTATATTGAGATTACTGTTATTTCAAAATAGTTTGAGAATTTCTCTAAAAGTCTGCCTTCAGAGTCATTTTATGTTCACACCAGAAAAGGAGTCTTAACAGTTTGTAGGTACATCTCATTTCAAGTTAAATGAAAAATCACTCTTTAGTTTCATCACTAAGCTTATTCTAAAGGAGTTCTAATCCTTTCCAAAACTTAAATCTGCCCTTAAAGAAAAATTTACGAATGACGGTAGTTGTTAAATAATTTTTAGCAGGCTTTGAATGTAATTTTAAAAAGATAAATTTCCAAAATATTTTGAGCGATGGCAGCCATCTTGAGAGAATAGATACTTCTGTTAGGCTATTAACTTTTTTTTTTTTTTTTCTTTCTGTATGTGGGCCTCTCACTGTTGTGACCTCTCCCATTGCGGAGCACAGGCTCTGGACACGCAGGCTCAGCGGCCATGGCTCACGGGCCTAGCCACTCCGCGGCATGTGGGATCTTCCTGGACCGGGGCACGAACCCATGTCCCATGCATCGGCAGGCGGACTCCCAACTACTGCGCCACCAGGGAAGCCCCAGGCTATTAACTTTGATGGGAATGCTACATGGTTTAGAATGTATTTTTTGTTTAATTAAATGGCACTGTGTAAAGAATGGAATACTCAATAATTCGGTTAACCACATTTAAAAAAAATGGATTCAGGTGGATAACATCTAAGTATAAAAAAACAAATTAAAACTTTTAGGAGAAAACAATCTTTATAATTTTTTTTTTTTTTCCTGCGGTACGTGGGCCTGTCACTGTTGTGGCCTCTCCCGTTGTGGAGCACAGACAGGCTCGGGACGCGCAAGCTCAACGGCCATGGCTCACGCGCCCAGCCGCTCCGCGGCATGTGGGATCCTCCCGGACTGGGGCACGAACCCACGTCCCCTGCATCGGCAGGCGTACTCTCAACCACTGCGCCACCAGGGAAGTCCCAATCTTTATAATTTTGGATAGAAAAGGCCTCTAAAAGGCAAAATAGAAACAACGAAACAAAGCAAAAAATGATAAATGCAACCTCATTAAAATGAGAGACTTGTTCATGAAGATACCATAAACAAAGTAAAGTCAAGCCATAGCTTTGGAGAAGATATTTGCAAAGCATATAGCTGACAACAGCTTCACATCCAGATTGTCTAAGAATGCCTACAAATCCATAAGATAAAAGCAATCTCCTAAACAAACAAACAAACAAAAAGATAAGAACAGGCAGTCCAAGATAAGATGAAACTTGAAGGTCCAATAAACATACCTAAAAATTCTCTACTTCATCAGAAATCAAGTAAATACAAATTAAGCCATAATGAGATATCATCTCACACCGATCAGATTGGCAAACATTAAAAAGTCTGGCAACACCAAATGTTGGCAGGGATGTTGAGCAATGAGAAATCTTATACCTGATGGTGGGAGTGTAAATTAGCACAACTTGGCTAATTCTGGAGAGCAAATTGGCAATATCTAGTAAAGCTGGAGATGCACTCCTAGGTTTATTCTTAGACACAAAGAGATATATCCAAGGATATTCATTGCAGCACGGTTCGTAATAGAAAAATCACCTAAATGTCCTTCAATTGGAGAATGAATAATTAAATTGGGATTGTTTATAGAATGGCAAAAACGAATTAACTAGGACACATATACCAACTTGGATAAGTCACAAAAGCATAATGCTGAACAACAGCAAAAAAAAAGTGAGAAGCAAAAAATATATATAGTAAAATACCACCTACATAAAATTTTAAAACCTGCAAAGGAAAGATCTATATTGTTCAGAGATACATAGAAATAGAGCAAAAATACATAGTTGTGTGTGGGACTGATAAGTACCAAAATCAGGAGAGTGGTTACTTTTGGAGGGGAAAGATGGAACGTAATTATGGACTTTGTAATCATCTGGTTTTTTAAGCTAAGATATACTGATGTTTGTACACTATTCTCTATGCTTTTCTGAATATCTAGAACTTTCACAATTTAAAAAGTCAATCACTTTGAAGACAATTCTTTTTGAAGGAAGTTGATATAACATGCACCTCCACAACAATAAATCCAACAGCCATATTCCAGTACCCGACAGCAAACTGGTGAGATTTTAAACTACTCAGACAGTGTTATCAGTTCTAGAATTAGAATTTACCTTCAAGTTTGGCCAGCCTAGCTCTCTCCCATTTACAAGAAAGGAAATTGCAGGGATAACTCAATTACTCAGTATTGTCAGATTGGCAAGTGACAGGCTTGGAACAGCTGGGTCTGTACCCAAGCTGCTACATCCGCAGACACGGGGTATAATCAAATAGGGGCATTTTCAAGCAATGTCCAACATTCTCGCATTATTACTTTCATCAATCTTACTTAATTTTGAATTATAAATATGTATCTTGAAACTTTCATTAGGGGCAGAAGCACCTGGATACACTTTGGATTTAAATGACTCCTGTATTACGATATAATATTTATCAGATGAAAACAGTAAGGTACAGAACAGCGTGCATAATGCAGCACCACTTTGTAAAACATGAAGGGAAACAAGAACATTGTATTTATTCAGCTTGCGTATGCAAAAAAAAAAACACATCAAAAATCAAAACTGGACAGGATAAATTAGAACAGTGGTTAGCTGTTAGCAGGAATGGGTACTGGGCAGAGTACCAGGATTGGGAGGGTTACTTTTCGCTATATATTTTTTTATAGCTCCTCTATTACAATGCATACATTATTTTTCTCATCCTCTTCTCTCAGTGAACTCCAGTTCCCACTTATTATCATGCCTACATAACCTTTTTCGTGGACTGATCAGACAGTGATGGCTTATGGTCAGGGCCTGACAGGTGGTTCAATGCCCATTACCTTGACATTGCTTATGGACACCAATTTCAATGGCTCAGCTTCTTATGTACTAAGACTCTGGTTTTTAGCTCCTAGGATGAAATGCCTCATGCCTATTGCTTTCTGCTTAAGCTCTGGTCTCAAGCTCCTGCAGGTCTTAAGCTTTTCTCACAAGGACACTGTCTTATGAAATTTTCCTTAGGACTATGAGGTAATAGAGAAGTAAACCTTCGGAAAGTAGCGAGCTTTGCCTGGGCTGTAAGATGCTCAGCTTTCTTTTGATGTCTGAAATATGCCTACCAGTCCACTTAGCAACCTCTTTACACCTGACACCTAGGCTCCTGGGTGCTTACTGACTCTCATTATCCTGTCTGAGGTTTGACTGACCTTGACTCTGTGCTGTTGGCTCTCACTAGGGTATCTACTCTAAGCTCCTTTCTCCTCTCTTCTCACCTGTTGATCCCTAAAATGTAGAGTTCTCACTGATATATTTTTCTATGATTGTTTCCAGCAATCAAGTGGAAGCTACTTCTTCCTTAACTTAGAATTTGGTTCTTGTTCTACAGCTCTTTTTTAAAGAACTGGGTTCTAAAAGATACTCCAAGAAAAATCATGGCAGTCAGGAGAACCCTAGCCTGAGGATCTAAGGCTTCAGGCTGGATGAAGAACAACTTCTCTGGCCCTTAATTTCCTCAACTCTAAAATGAGCAGTTTAGTAAATATTATCTGTAAGGTTCCTTACAGACCTGAAATTCTATGATCCTCCTCTTTCTTTTATTCTCTTCTACCTTCTTCCAGCTCTATTCCTTCTTTCACCTCAACATTTCAAACATACTCTGAACAGATGTGTTTAGACACATGTACCCATGATTTAATCTCATAGAAATATATCAGAGAAGACTAAAAAGCTTGGAAACATAAAGGAACAAATGGGAATTGCTGCCTGCCAACTTTCCTCACGGGAAAAAGACATTTTCTTCTAGAGAGAAAAATCTCTCGAGGTACTATTGTTAAAAAAAAAAAAAAAAGGCTCCATTTTCTCATAAGGACATTGTCTTATAAAATTTTCCTTAACAATAGAGGAAAATAGAGAAGTAATAGGAGGTAATAGAGAAGTAAACCTCCAGAAAGTATTCCTTTAACTTTAACATATATCATCCACTAATGTAGTCACCCACTAAGATATATTATGAGCACATAATCATGTAAGTAATTAGGTCTCTATAACTAGTTTGTATTGCTAATCATCACTGTCATGTTGTGGCTGAAGCTAGAAATCTGGGAGTCACCCCAGAGTCCTCCCTTTCCTTGACCACACATCCAGCCCACCACCAAATCCTGAGGACTCAACTCCAGAAAGACCTTCCCTTCCACTTCTCTTCTGCTCTTGCTCCTGCCTAGCCACGGCTTGCCTAAACTCTTCAATAGCCTCGTGGTGGCCTCTGTGCACTCTGGCCATTCTCCAATCTTCTCTCTGCAGAGCAGCCAGAGCAATCCTTTTAAAACCACAAACCTGGCTATGCCACTCCCCAGGGAACACACTTCAGGGTCATGTCAATGGCTTTTGAATCAAATCTACACTCCTTCCTGGGACTTCAGGGCATACAGGATTTGGTTCCTGTCTACCTTTCCATCATTAACTAGCTATGTGAGCTACAGCAAGTTATAGGATCTCTCTTTACATTATAAATTTTATGCTATAAAAATGCAGCTAAGAAGTAGAACCTGCCTGTAAAGTGCTTATGATAGTTCTTGATACATAGCAAGTACTCAAGGAGTGTTAACTCTGAATATTTTATAGTCAATAAAGACTCCCAGGGTATCTACTCTGTGTATCACACTAAGCTAGGCACTTCAAAAAACGAACGAATCCTTTCTAATACTTCTCCCAATAGATCCCCTTTTCTCATTGCTATGCCAACAAGGGGATTACTACATTTAACTTAACTTTTTATAAGAGTTAAAAAATATATAATATAAAGTCTTACATTTGGGCTAAAATATCAACAACACCAAAAATGGCTTAGAGCACTTCACAGTTAATGTAAAAAGACCTTAAAGATTTTAGGTGATTTAGGATTTTAGAATCTAAGAGAAAAGAGCACAGTGGTTTCCACACTACCTCCCTACCCCAATGCACACACAGAAAAAACTACAGAAATCTTAGATAATGATACTGTTTATATCTGTAACAAACTTATGGTTACCGAAGGGGAAAGGAGGGGGTGGAGGGATAAATTAGGAGGTTGGGATTAACATATACACACTAGTATATATAAAATAGATAACCAATAAGACCTACTTTATAGCACAGGGAACTATACTCAATATTTTGTAACAATCTATAAGGGAAAAGAATCTGAAAAAGAACTGAATCACTTTGCTGTATACCTGAAACTAACACAACATTGTAAATCAACTATACTTTCATTAAAAAATAAAACAAACAAATAAAACAAGAGAAGTCACATGTTGCACTGGTCAGATAACATCTGGTTTTATTCTAGGCATCATATTTTAATGGTTACATTAACATGTGAATTAAGGACCAACTTAGGACAAGTAGGAAGGTAAGGGTCCTGCTAGCAATGTTTTATATATGAGATAGTTAAGGGAACTGGGGTCATTAGCCTTGGGAAGAAAAAACCTGGAAGAGAGGATGTCAAGATATTTCAAATATTTGAAAAGACTTTTTACAGAAAACACATTATATATGTCCTGATGAGCAGAGCTGGACCCAAAGTCCTGAAGACACAAAGAAGAAGACTTCAATTCTCACTATCAGAACTACTCAGAAACAGTGGGGAAAATACTTGGGAGAGTAACAAATGGCTCTTCATAGGAAAGATTTTAAGTACAGACTGAATTATCATCCTCTAAGAACCATGTGGAAAGAATTTCCTTTTTGGATAAGAGCAGGGACTAGATAATAATAGCTGACTTTTACTAAGCATTCAGCGATGTGCTAAGAGCTTTACAGAATTACTCATTTAGTGTTCACAGCAACTCTAAAAATAGAAACCACCATTTTTCTGATGAGGAAACTGAGATAGGTTAAGTGACTTGCCCATGGTCCAACAGAAAATAGCTGAACAGGAGTCAGATCCAGGCTGCATGACTCCAGAATCTGAACTCTCAGCCTTCATATTAGCCAGCTTCTAAACTAGTTGATTTCTGAATCTTCTCTACCTCTAATTTCCATGTTTCCATCTCTCACAACTTTCTGCAGTCACTTGTTGACTGGCATCCCATAGGCCTGTGATTTCCCGTTTCTAAGATTTGTAAGGAAAGGAAGTTTACGGGAAATAGATGAATATGTACCATCTCCTGGAGATGTATAGGAATGCATATGTAAGGAGACAGAGTTGTAGCAGAAGGGGAATATTAATCTACGCAAACCCTCCAAGAAAAAGTCTCTATAATCAAAAACGACCCTATAAGAGATCCCTCTGCTCATTCAGAAAGAGAATTTTGAGATGCTTTTAGATATACAATAATTTAAAATATGCCATACTTAACAAAAAGATCCAAGAGGAAAATCAAAAGGTATACCAGCCTTTATAAATATCGTCTTGCCATTACATTAAAAAGTGATAACTGCAGGAAGTTAAGACTGTTAACATTCTAAAAATAGAATAACAACCATACAATATTCCATACAAGGAGGGAGTTTATAAAGCAAAATGTTCTGGAGTAATTTGAGATCCATATAAAAATCAGGTGGATAGGGCTTCCCTGGTGGCGCAGTGGTTGAGAGTCGGCCTGCCGCTGCAGAGGACACGGGTTCGTGCCCCGGTCTGGGAGGATCCCACATGCCACAGAGCGGTTGGGCCCGTGAGCCATGGCCGCTGAGCCTACGCATCTGGAGGCTGTGCTCCACAACGGGAGAGGCCACAACAGTGAGAGGCCCGCGTACGGCAAAAAAAAAAATCAGGTGGATAAATAAGATAATGACAAAGAGCAGAACACCCCACAGAATGCACAGATAATCTGGTCTGGTAAAAACTTTTGGGTCTATTACTATGCTTAGATGACCCACATGGTCTCATCTGGCACAATTTTGTAGTGATAGTAAAAAAATACAATTTGCTCATTTAGAACATGTTTTAGAGCTGGGTGAGAAATAATTTCCCTAAATTGAATATGTGGGAACGAATTACAACCCCAAATCTGCTATTAACCTCAAAACAGGTAATTGCACGTTTGTGTCTAAATCCATTTGTCATAATTGAACAAATGAAGAATCAACATGATGGATGTGGTTAATGTGTGACAGTCATCATGAGCACCATGAGCCCAAACTAATAACAACATCAAAGAGAGATTCCAAATGTGATGCAGCCATGAAGGCAAAACTAATTTCCGAATTATAATAGCAATATCCAAGAAAGCTAATGTTTTCTTTGTGTGATAGTCACAGCTGGGCATCTGGAGGATGGCCGGCCACTAATGTCCTAATAAATGGTAGGCACACACTGGAAAGGCTGTCATCACGTGGTGAGCTGAACAAAATTGCTGCTGCTTTTGTCATAATGGACCTGCCTGGCAGCACGTCACAAGGTGCTGGAAAAAAGTGAGTCTCATTCCCGGTTCGGACTCCGGGCTCGACGTGCCTAAGAATTCTCAATCCTACGGCATAAACACATTTTCAGTGCATACGGGTAATACTCCTTCTTTACTCTTCTGCAACATTTCTTCCCTGTTTTTCTGTTGAGAGAATACCAGAAGTCCTGGAAACTACTTGGTAGCGTCACAGCAAGAGCTTGCTTTAGGCAACAGTCACCTCGCAGTTAAGACAGAAAACTGCCTGAAGATTTTGGGAGAACAGAGGCTTTCGTTGATGCCACTTGATACCGGGGGAGAATAACCACTCTGGTAGCCACTGGCAGACCTTGGTGAACTGTACAAGGAAAGGCAATGACCCTACCCTGCTAGACTGAGTGTCATGAGATCAGAGAGATCAGAGAGAAGGTCTTTTTCATCTTTACATCCCTGGCACCAAGCACTGTGCCTGGAATGGATAGCCAAGAAATAAAGGACAATATAGAAGAGAGTTAAGCAAACAGGCTCAGAATCTTGGCTCTGGCGTTGACTAGCCTATGTGACTCTGGATAGCTTATTTCAGCTAAATCTCAGTATCTCTCTACAAAAAGGAAAAACAGTTGTGGGGATTAAATAGTGTATTAAAGCATTTAATGCACAGTTGTGCTAAAGAAACCGGCAGTTTATTGCATCAAATACATTTTAATGATGAAAGCTGCCTAGGAAGTATGAGGTAAGGGAAAATAGAGAAAAAGCCCAAGATGGTCAATTTTCACAGATCAAAGGGGGCGACAAAAGTTCTCTGCATAGCACTTTGAGATGAATACAAATGACCTTTACTTGTCCAAAGCAGCTTTTTAAAAAAAATCTAATTGGCTTTTTATCATTGGTCATACAAGGGTTCAAAGACAAAGTCTGTCCCAAAACAGTAAATTCTGAGAGTAAATAGAAATTAGAATTAATATTTCTGTCTCGTTTTAGCTCAGAAAATTTCTTAAAATCTGGACTATTTTAACACTTGTAGAACCTCAAGGACAGGAATACACATACATTTTTTAAAAAAAACAAACTTCTTAACTTTTAGTCATTGGTTTAAGTATGAACATATCTGCCAAACTAAGTGTAGACACATAAAATAATTGATGGCTCCTCTCTTTCAAACATTTTTACATTTATCTACTCTTGGCATTCTTCTATAAAATCACCTTTCTATGGTTTTCTCTCTTTTGACAGGATACAATTTGGATTTTTATTTGCACTGCTCATAGTTTTAAAATTAAAGTAGATATCTTAGATGTTGGCAGTTTTCCACATCTGCCTCCAACATGACTGAAACTATCTTGGTATCATCTCTGGGGATAAATAACTAATTAGTTATTTGAGTCTCCAGTCACAGAATTGGTTAGCAATGATGAGTATTTTAATATAATTGTTTCTTATTGAAGGGTTAAATTTGTAAGAAACTGTTAGGCCTTCGAAGACTTCTTCAAATTATGGTTTTCTGATGTGTGTCAAATTTTAGGTTCACAAATGTGTTCGTTATGTTAATATACCATCAAATAGCTCTGATAATCAAATGATGTTTTCAGTGATTCTGTTTAATACATTGGCATGTTTCCAAAATACAGACCTGAAGTAAGTAATCAGACATGAAAGCAAGGTTATTTGAACTATTTAAATGGCATAAGTGGCACTTTCATACATCCACATATTCTGATTAAACTAGATTGTGTACATGAATGTGTATGTGAACATGATTCAGCCTAAAGAAGTCCAGCTTTTCTTAGAAGAGTCAATAAATTAATTTGAATTTCCTGATGAAAAATATACAAATATTCAATGCAAGGTGAAATCCATATGTATATCTTGTGATTAGTGATTACAGCCTCTTAAGAACCACCACTCCAGTGCTAGAGCATGACATCTGTCTCATCAGACACAGACTGGTCAGAAAGTCAGGAGACATGAACTGTCACACCTTACTCTGTGATGTCACCACACATGCTGCTTCTCTTCTCTCCTTAACACTATCATCTGCCCCATGACAACACATCCCCTTCTACTTTGTCTTCATCCACTTGGAAACTTCACTGTTCCTCCAGGATCAGTCTTCCTCCTTTACTCTCACTAAATATTCCTCCGACCGTAAAAGGTTAGATGCACTTTTATGGGCTCAGTTACTACTTGTGTGTAGCAAACTCTGAAATGGTGCTTTATGGAACGTTAAAATGCAAGGAATCTCAGGACTCTTATTTTATGTACAAGAAAATGGAAGCTGGAAGCCATGAAGTCTCTTGGCTAAACTTACCCATCTAGTTGGCATCAGGGAGAGCACTAACTAGAACACAGGTCTCTGCAATTCCAGTTGCCTGCTCTCTACTATACAGCACTGCATCCATTTCTTTCCTTGGCGCATCATTTGGTCTCTTGCACCTCTACCTTCTTACTGGACCTCACACTTCAAATGTCCAAAACCAGATTCTTCACCTTCTCTCTCAAGCCAACTCCCATGACATTTTTTCCCCCCACTAATGTCATCTCAATCTCCAGGTTATCCTAGCATGAAATCTTGAAATCTCCTTTGAGTGCTTCCTTTTATCTTCTGAATATAATCAGTAGCAGGTCTTTGGTATGGATATGATATTGAAATATACCTATCTTTCAAGGACAAGTGTAAATACTATCTCTTCAATCAACCCTTCCAAGGTCATCAATTCATATTGATTTCTCTCTCCTCTGAACTCATAGAGCATTGACTGAGTCTACCAATTCTTTTGATACTTAATCATATATCTTATATCTTACTGTGTCACAAATTACCAAACTTTAAATTTTTTTGTAATTCTCATAAGACCTAGAAAAGTTTATGCATATAGTAGGTACTCAATAAATTCTCATTGCGTTGAATCATATTTCTCTGTAACTTGTTATTGGCTGACATAGCTCTAAAACATGAATACGATACTTGCAAATATTTTCTGATAGTTTTGAATATTAAAAGAAAAAAATTGAGTGCTGACTAAATATTCCACTCAGAAGAGCATCTCATTTAATATAATATTTATAAGTGAGAATAAAGGTAAGTAGATATGCACAAAATAAAATGAATATAAAATAACTCTAACAAGTATTATGGATATTACCCAAATGTGGCCATTTCAATAATGTTTTTCCTGACACATATATGAAACACAAAAATAATGTAAAATAGCAACGTCTTTAAGCGGACAGTGCTGTATCAGGAAAGATCTCAGTTGAGAAAGTATGCTGAACCACGCACCGAACAGCAGTCCACTGGCCTGTAGTGCAAAGGAGGGCACACTGTTACAGAGTGCAGGGGTCCTCACAAGGAAAACATCCTATTTCAACTTCCCACGTCTAACTTGCGGAATCATTAATAGGCAAAGACAGCTGATTTTAATTGTTTCACTGGTACACAGGGAGAATGACAATCTCAAAAGTAAAGAATTCTTTTTCCCCTCCTAATTAGTCAAAGAAAGTTGACATACCATGGCATATTCATGAGTCTACAGGAGAGGAAACAGATTTTAAAAGGAGAGATGAATGAAAAGATAGCAGGCAGAGAGAAAAATGATTTTGATCACAGAAGACTACAAATGAAGGAAAATTTAGATAAACTAATATTAAAAAGCTGAAATGGTTAGGGCGAAATTAATAAATGTAAAAAGCAGAAAAGAAATGGAATAAGGTTAATTATAGGAAAACTGACTTTCTCCTTTTTCTTATCCATAAAATTAGGCTCAAGGAACTATAGATTGCACAATTACTGCTCTGATACAAAAAGCGACTTTAAAGCCAGAAATTTACTTCAAATTCCACACAGGAAATTTAATCTCATTAATTTACTGACATACCTTAGATATGTTAAGTATGGAATATGTAATGCATTTTGAAAATCAACTCGAAATTTTACCCAACTTCAAGGAAACAAAATTTTTCTTTCAAATAATAAAATAATTTTTAGAAGTAAATGCTGAAAACTAGTAAACTATAAGGAATTTCATTTTTTAATTACATTTGCTGATATTTGAAAATTGCTTCCAACAAATAGAATAATTCATATGAACTCAATAATGCATTGAGCAGGAGGAAGTATTGACCCTGAAGAACCGCAAATTCAATACATACCACAAAATCATTCTCCCCTTACCTAAATAGCTGTTAGTCTTAAGAAAAAAAAAAAAAAAAAGAAAGAAATTAGAGTGAATACTATCAGTAGCATGGGTTTGTGATTTTTTTAAAAACAAATAACTAAGAAAGATTACAAAGATGTTTTACTTTTAAAAAACTAATAACTAGAAAGATCACAAAGATGCTTTACTTTACCACAAACTGATTCGGTAACCCTCTTTAATGTTGATTTTGCAGTCAGAGTAGAGGCAGCTCAGAGCTATTGCAGCTCCCTGTGACAGGAGTCTCCGAAGGAGATGAATGAGATCATCCTATTGATAAGGTCGCAATCAATCTGAAGTAGACCTTTTATAAATTAGCAAAATGTTGCAGCACTTTAGTAAGTGTCACCAACAGCCTTTCTCCATGAACAATGCACCGGCTTATGGAAAACTAATTTTTTTAATTAAAATTTTCTCATAACAAAAGATGTACTGCTACACCTACTTTTTCCCAATTCGTTATTATTTCAGAGACATAGATTCTCAAGGTAGCCTACACTTACATCTGGGTTCAGAATAGCCCACCTTCCAAAAGTCTTTTAAAGTAAGTTATGTCCACTAATTAAAATCAATCTCTATGGTTAAAGTGTCAAAAGAAAGTTTTCTCAAAACACTAAGAGACATCAATCTTAAATAAAATTCTGACCCTATTAAAATGAAAATATCTTTAGCAATACTTGAAAAGACTTAACTCAAAATCAATGAACTCTTGTATCAATCTGAAGAAAGCAAAACCAACCCTTTAGCTTTCTTGGGATGAACAAAGTGGACAGAAAAGGAGTGCTTAGATTTAAAGGGGTTGTCATTAAAACTATCAAAAACTTAACCATCTTTTTTTGTAATTATTTTTATAATAGGATATAGCTGGTTTTCAACGCTGTGTTTTTTGCTGCTGTACATCCACTTGATTCAGTTACAGAGACATCAATAAATTCTTTTTAAGAAAAAAAAAAAACTTAACCATCATGTGGCAAGAGAAGTCAGTTTTTTTTTCCTTCAAGTAAAAATTATTATGGAAACTCTTCCAGATCCACATACACATGATAGATGCATGGATGGATGGATGGATGGATGGATAGATATTTACAAATAATTTTATTAATACTTATAGAAAAGCAGTCCTCAAAGTGGAAATCTGCTTCAAAATTACCTAGGGTACTTGTTAAAAATTCAGATTCCTGGAGGTATATTCAGATTCCTCTGCAGGTATAGTAAGGAATCTGCAATTTTACTATGTTCCCCGTGTGATTATTGTGCACAGTGAGGTTTCAAAACTACTGCTGTAGAAAGACTTGGTTGGCCACTTTGCTGTGTACAGTATGGTGCTGGTAATCTCTAGCTTTCTTTCCACAGGCATAAGGTGTAGTGGTCAGACTTCAGGTAGAATGAGGCTCCAACTCTTGTCTTCCCTTTACAACCTAACTTTGGGCAAGTGACTTCAACCCTCTGTGATTTGGGTTCCTCATCTTGAAAATAAGGATTTTAACCTCCCATAGAGGTGCTTTGGGATGAAAGAAAATTTACGTTAAGTCTGGCACACAGGAGCCTCTCAAAGATCATATGATTAGTTCAATCCTCACAGGGGCAATTAACTTGTCCTGCAGCTGGTCCACAAAATGTACCTAAAGACAGCAGCCAAGAAAAGAAACTGGCTATTCTGGGGTGATGTTCTCCTGACTCTCTAAGATAAGGTGATATGATGAAACTCTGATACCAACTCTTCAGAAAACTAATTTTGTAGGAGTGGGCAGAAGAGAGACTGCCAATTGAACAGTTTAGGGAAAGTCAAGAGAAGCACTGAAAAGAAATGGTTCCAAATCAAAGGTAAATTTTTAGTTTTTGTGCCCAAATCTAGGCACCGATAGTGTTGGGAAGGTAGCAAATGAATCTGCATCGATTTCACATTTAAAATTAGGATATAATGTGTCACCTTCAGGACTGTGAGGCTGATTCCTTTCATTTTAAATTTACATGGTTTCACTGCTTTGCTTAATATAGTCATTTCTTGATTATTAGTTTCTTTCCCTTGTGCTTTCTCAACCTTCCAGTGTCACTGATTAAAAATCTTGGTGCCAGAAGTATACAGCTAAGAGGACAAAGGGCACTGGCTTTATAACTAATACAGGTGAGGAAAATGGGGATAGAGACCCAGAAAGAGTGGGTGTAAACAACATCTGGTTCCACCAACTGCTCCACTAGACTCAGCCAATTAGTGTGATCAGGAAGTAACATGCTAATAAACAGTTCTAACACTGGAAAGGAGAGAAAGGAAACAGGATTTTTTCATTGGTTAGAAAAAATGGCTTCAGGCCAAGTTACAAAAAAAAAAAAAAACCCAAAATCACTCAGGAAGAAGAGACTCTATTTCCTACTTGAAATATACATTTAGAAATACATTACTAAAAAGTACTACACTTAAAGTTGATATTAGTGAAGGAAATGTTGCATGTCACCTTTCAGAGCTTCATACAGATTTTAACGCATTGACTACATTTGATTCCTCAAATTGGGGCATATTCCTTTTCTCCACCTAACATAACTGTATAACTTTCTGCCCACATCAACTCAGGTGTCACCTAAGCTGCTTTGTATGTCCAAACACAGCACAAGCACACACTTATGTACACATAAAATGAAAACCAGCACTTTGGATTGTATTTTAATTACAGAGAATACAGTTTGCAAATGTTTATAATTAATTGTGGTAGAAACTTCCTGATGACTAAGTTGGATTGAGGAAAAACAAAACATATTTTAAAATGAACCCCTATTCCCATTTTTACTAAGCAGTTTTAAGATGACCTAGTTGATTCTAGGCCGTGATGGACATTGACATGTAGAATGCATCCGTAAACAGCAGTTTGTGAATCAGGCATCCTGACAGGGCATGAGGCTCTGTGTCCACGCAATAAACTCTTAACTGTTGATGTGGTAGGGAAAAGATCTAAGGTGAAATGGTACAATGGCCACGTAATCCAGGTGGAGAGCATAATTATCTCCCTTATGATTATGAGTCAACTATAGTACACAGAGAGGAAATGGCTTTAAAAAAAAAAGTGAATCATGAGTAAAAATAGAAGGAGAAAAGATAGCCCAGATTCTGGTTTGTTTTTTTTTTTTTTTGGTCAGTTGTTCTCAGCACATAGAGATATAGAACTGTTCCTTTATTTTTTGGTAATTTTAAATATCTCTCTTCCCTTCATAGGGAAGAGAGATATTTCCCTTCTTTCCCCTTATTCAGTTTTAATACTCTTATTGACTAATGTAAAATATTTACTCTCAGAACAAAAGATATACTATACAGACCTCAGAGTGATCTGCACTTCAGCCAACTCAAAATTTAAGAGTCAACATCTAATATATCTTTTCTATCTCCTTTTGTGAATAAAGAAAAGCCTACATTATTTATCCCTCTATAGTTGGGCCAGCTACAAGTTAACTTGTCCTTAAAAAGCACCAAAACGCAAATGACTGGGCTATTTAATACAGAGATATTTATAGCATGCTTCTCTGACCTACGGCCTCACTTGAAAAAAAAATCATCCATTTCTTAATTTTATTTCAAAGTGATGTCACACAACTAGAGTTCAGTAAAAACAACACGACAAATTAGAATTTACAAGAAACCACGTTCTTTATTTTGAAATGTGACCTGCAGAATGTTTGTATTTTGTATATTTCAAAAAAATATATCATTAAGGGCTCCTTCCTCATCCTCAAATGAAAAGTTACCAGAATTCTTCCATCCTTCAATCACTCCCCCTTCAATGGCCACTGCTCATGCTCTAGCTGTGACTCATCCACCATCAACAGCCTATGATGATACAATCTAATGGAAGCTTTGGAACCACTCAAGCTCTGGCCTCACTTCTTTGAGGAATGGGGCAAAGGCTCTAAAATGAACACTCCTATGGGTGCTCCCGGCACACCTCTAAACAACAGTCTCTTCTTCTAGTGCTGGGCCAGCTAACACCCTGTGGCCCATTGTCCCTACATTAGACAGGCCTGTGCTTTCTCCTAAATTAAAACAGTAACATTCAAAATTACGTAGAAAATAATCCTGGGATAATGCTAAGAAGAAAATGAAGGAAAAATTGAATCAAGTTCCAAATTTTACAGGGATTATTGCACATCTTTCAAAATTTTGCATCCTCAGTTTTATGAATGATGGGGCAATCACATATTTTCTTAAAATAAACTCTGTCACATTAGAGTTAAAACTGTCAAGTATGGTCAAGGTTCTGTGGAAATTAGTGGAGACATGAAGATCAGGTGCTTTAGCATCAGGAAGTGACTTGAATGTGGTCTCCATGGTAACAGCCTTGGTGCTTACATCAAAGGCCCTTCTCTTATATGCACAATACCCCGTGATATTTCTGACTTTCTGACGAGTGCTTGGGCCATGGAATTGTTCTCCTCTTAGGTGGGGGCCCACTGCATTCAGGGCTGATCACTAAGTTTAGTTTAGATGCTGATGGGTGAAATTCTCTCACAGAACCCTGGGTCTAGCAAAGTACAAAGACCACTTTATATAAAGAGAGGTGTTCAGGAATCATGTAGAAGAACCTCATGTATTTTCAACTTACTTTTATTCAGTTACACAGAAAATTAAAACGTTCTGAATCACGATCATTATTTAATATGTAGGGCTGAGAAATAATCACACACACTCACACGCACACAGGCAACTCTTTGTTATGGAGATAGATTTTATTTCTGTATGCATTTTGTGATATGCCTCACCTGCCTTTCACCTGGTTCTAATCAACTTCATACTCCCTTCTACCCACTCATCAAATTCACTAGTTTATTTGCTTGGTACATTTCAATGACCACACTGTGAAAAGCATGCTAATCACCCCATCATATGTTATATTTTAGTAGGGGTGGCTTTTATTATGCAAAAAAGTTCACATGCGCAATGTACTAAGTTTTGTTATAGTGGTTCTTATAACATGGGGACTATGTCTGAATTTTACTGAAAATATCAGTTTCAGGTCCCTTCCAACATGGTCTCAACTGACACAGACCAGAGCTTAAAGCAGTTTGCTAAAGTTGTGGCCAGAAATGGCCTCTGAGTTCCCTGTTTCTTTTATGCATTTTTTTTTTTTTTTTTGTCTTTTGAACTAACATGGTCTCACAAAGGCAAGAAAAGCTCTGGGAGGTTTATTCAGCACTTTGCAGTAAAATCCATACTTACTGCAGGGAACATTTCAGTAGATCTGTTCTCAATGACTAAAATTAATCTGTGTACTTCCCTTCTCATGCGACACACAAGTCCTGGGGCCTTATTCTGTTGTGGGAACTGATATTCAGATTAACCAAGAACAGGAATGATATGGGCAGAAGGCAAATTTGGGGAACTTTGTGGTTCCTGTTGGTTCTTGATTTGTTTTTATGTTCACTCCTTTGGATACCTTGCTTTTCATGTGGGCCAGAGCTCACAGTTCTGGGACTCAACTTGTCCTCCTTACATGCACAGTTGCTCATTCATCTACTCTCACCTTAAGAGTAACCCCCAAAGGATTCTGATAGACTGAAAATACAAATATAGCAATCCATTGTACTTGGGTCTGAAAGGTTGACTACAATTGGAAAAACTCTAGTTCTGTAACATTTATTTAGTAACTATTTACTAACTGCCTCCTCTGTGCCAGTACTGTGCTAGAAAATAGGGTAATAAATATTTATAAGTAACACTACCAAACCTTAGGGAATTCCCAATCCAGAGGGAAAGAAGGCTGGTGAGCATTTAATTCTCAGCAGAGTGTGATGCAGGTTACCAGAGGTTTTGCACAGGAAGTTACCGGAGTACAGAGGAGAGGCAGGTGGGCTGGGTGCCAGAGGATTCCTTGAGAAGGTGAGTCTGAGCTGACCACAGAGTGATAGTAACAACCAGCCTGGCTGCAAAGAAGTGGAGGTTCAAGTTGGGAGGGACACTAGGGCAGAAAAAGCAATACATGCAAGAGGCACAGACATGGGGTCACCAAGTGTGGTCAATGTCTGTTAACTAAGGGAACGGCGGTGGGGGGTGGGCACTAAGAGTGGGGCAAGGCCTGGGCAAATAGAGATGATTTAAACTCATGGGTAAATCAAAATCAGTCAAAACCTACTACACTGTGGATAAAATAGAACTAATGTCAAATGTTTTTCCTGATAAATATTTATTTCCTGAAAGACAGCTAGTTGGAGAATGCCTTCATTTGGATGTGAGAACCTCTATCTCAGTTGCACAGCTTTCTCAGCTGAACTTCTTGATTTTGAGTGATCATGGGTGGTATGTGGCAATGGGTGGGAGGGAACAAAGGATAGGAGATGGGTTCTTGGAGTTTGGGTAACAAAAGATCAAGATTTTTATAATGATACCTTTATTCATTAATTCATTATAGTAAATGTGATTCACAGAAGAGTGAAATGCCTTTGGAATTAAAAAAAGGGAACACAGTAAATGTTCACTATAGATCTGTTATATATTTTTTGTTGTCTAATCTTTAAAAATGGAAAACAATTTAAAATTTAAAATGAAACATATAACAGTTTCTATTTGGAAAGTTCTGGAAATGAACAGTGATGATGGCTGCACAACACTGTGAATGTACTTAATGCCACTGAATTGTACACTTAAAATGGTAAATTCTGTGTCATGCATATTTTTACCAAAAAATTAAAAACTATATAAAGTTATATATAACATATATACACATACACACACACACACATACACTTATACGCAGATGTTTTCAATAAATATGTACTACAGTACTTCATGATCCCTGGTTGGCTGAATCTGGGGATGGAGAATCATGGTTACAGAGAGTCGACTGTAAAGTCATACATAGATTTTCAACTGCACAGAGAGTCGGTGCCCCTAACCCCTGCGTTGTTCAAGGGCTAACTTTGTATATACAAGTTAGGACTTATAGTACAAAACTCTTCACGTAGGGTCACCAGTCATGACATTATTTAATAACCCATGCTTTCACTGTGACTAACATTCCACTATATAAATAGCTACCAATTATTAACCATCTACTCTGTCAGGTCTGTGATACAACCTACAACACATGCCCTTTGATACTGGTATTATTCCCATTTTACAGATGAGAGATATATACTACTAGGATAAGAAATAACATTTACATGCAAAAATTGAAAGACCATTACATAGAAGTTACTGCTACTACTTTACACGCCAGATGGGATTTTAAAATTTTTTCTTACATTCTTTTCTTTTAATTTTTTAAAAATTTTTCTTACATTCTTAAATGCAATTTTAGAAGATACCTATGGGTCAGTTGGTTGTAAATAACAGAGCAAGTGTTAGTTTTTTAAAATGAACCACTTTCCATTTTATTTTAAGGAATCTTGTGTAACCATAAGCTAATTATTTTCATAAATTAGAACAGAGAAGTGGATATCAGTAAATTTACACAGCTGATAAATTTCTTTTAACAATTTAAGTAATTTCAAGATTCATATAGGATTCCTCATAGATATGCCAGAATTTGGCAAAAGCATAAAATTTGATAGAGAAGACAGTTATTTCAAGCAATGCATACCACCCAATAATCTAATTTTAAAAAGCTATCTGAATAACTTCATGGTACAAAACCCACCCCCCTTTAGGGAAGTCTTTATCTGTAACAGAAAATTATGTATTCATGATGAGGAGGAAAACAAAAAAACACTTAAAATATTTGGAAGGAGTAATCACACACTATCAAAGAATAAAGTATTTGTAGGATTCTCAAATCCTGATCTTTTAGTAAACTACATATATATTGTAAATCCCAGGACTTTCCCTGAATACTTGAAGGATCTGGGAGTGAGAAGCCTGTGGCTCTGGTCCTGGGCATCCTCCCATTAATTGAGAGCCTACTGTGGGCCAGACACTCTCACTAGGCACTGATGAACAAGACAGACACAGTCCCTTGCTTTTAAAATGGGGAATGAGAAATTTAACAGGAGCAACACATAAATATAAATTATAAGACCTACATAAGAAATGTACTTGTTATAAAGCAGAAACTAACACACCCTTGTAAAGCAATTATACCCCAATAAAGATGTTAAAAAAAAAAAGAAATGTACAAGATGCTAAGACTAAACATAAGGGGAGGGATCTAATTTGCCAACAATTTCTACAAGCTGAAAGCAAAGGCTTTGAAGTCAGGAAAAACTGGATTTTAATCGTGGCTTCTCTAGTTAGTAAGTAGTTGGGTTACTTAACAGCTGTGCTACTGAGCCTTTCTAAGCTTCAGTATTTTTACCTGGAAAATGAGGATAGCACTGCTTTTTCTTTGAGTCTCATAGTAAGAAGAGATAAAGTATGTAAAATGTCTAACAGTACCAACTGCACACATAGTAGGTACCATTATTATTTTAATACCGCCATTTATTATAAAATACACAAACAGCATGAAACATTTGACTCTGGGAGCATGGAAAATCATGTTACTACTCTCTGACACTCTGTTGTTGTTATCTTTAGCATACTCAAATTTTGGAGATGCAAATCAACAATTTTATTATTTGAAAACTCACTCTAGGGTTTATCTAACAGAAAGTAAAGTGTGGGAAGTAAATTCTTTTCCAGTTAATGAGGTTAATCATCAGATAATTCAGAACATCTAAAATCCTGGATAAATGCTTAAGTTTGTCTTCCTTTGCCAGTACAAAGGAGACCTAGCACTTTTATCACCTAGGCAAATGTCCAAATAAACAAAGTTTCAGGAATGTAAATAAAGTGGAATAGGTTTTATGTCAGTAAGAGCTTGTTAAGATTTATCATGGACCCAATCTAATATAGACAGGTGAATTCACTCCACAGCTGCCCTTTCTTTTTTTTACTTCACTTTATGTAAGGAGGACCCAGCATCAAGAAAAGGTTCCCATTTTCTTTATCCAAATGGATAATTTTGCGCAAAGAGATCACTTTGTCACACGAGCTTTCACGTGGTGAGCTGAAAGATTTGTTGCTGCCTTATATGGTCAAACAACGACAATAAAAATCACAGGGGATGCAGTGTCTGGGCAAAGCACAATTAGAGCCATGAATAATTCTCGGGGATAAAAATGATTACTTAGAGAATAAACACCATGAAATTACTGATTATCTATTCCTTTCCAAAAAATTACCCAAAGTGAAGAGTACTTAAATGTGATACAAATATCAAATGTAATACAAATATGCTAACTGGATCCTAACTGCATGAGGTAACAATCCTGAGCCAAGAAGCTGCACCCAATTCTCATGCTTTAAATGAAGAATCTTAATAAAAATCATGGTTTCCATTAAATGTTGTCCCATTATCATTAGCACACAGTTAAGACTTGATATCGAATGGATAGCTTTACCTTCAAGGCTATTTATAGGAAGCTAATAACTGGGACCCCAAAGACCTCAATTTGCATAAAAAGGAGGCAAGGCTACATTCACTCAAGTATACAAATGGCAACCTTATAGACAAAAGCTCTAAGAACTCATAATCTCTTCTTTTTGGATTTTGTCAGGGATGGCTGGCTAATTGGAGGAACTCATGAAAGTTCCTTACAATCCAATTAGCACTTCAGTGCAATTAAGCGGTAGAGGCTTCCCTATTCTGCAGAGAATGGCTTTGATCTTGCAGTGAAAAGTGTCCTTCCTTAAAGCTGTGGTTTTGATTTTTTTCTCAGTAATTAGTGCTAATTGTAAACCCAAGCCTGACCCGCTATAAACAGAGTGTTTTACCGCATTTGACACTAGGACCTTAAATCAGTGTTCTCTTTTGTCTATATTGTACTTGCTTATTAGAAGTCTAGCTATTTTGCTCATTATTTGATGCACAATGGATAAGTACATACTAAAGTCAGCTGAAACAAATGCCTGGATCTTAAGAGCTTGTGTGGGTATTTTCACTGATGTCTTTTAAGCCCAGTTACCATAAAAGTAGTTGATTGAATTTCACTTAAGGAATATACTGTAGTTTTTCCACACAAAGAATGACTATTCAGAAGCAATTTCTAAAGAGGTTTAGTGACCCTTGTATGTTTTGAAAATAAAAACAAAAGATGAAAATGGTCTTTTCACAGGAGCAAACAAAGAACTGTACAAATCAACTGCAGCAGTCTGCTGAAAAATACCTATTACAACAATGTCTGTTAAATCAAATCATTGTTTAGATTCATAAAAATGAATTAAAACATAAGTCTGTTAGTGACTAGGCCAATGAGATATCTCTATATGGAAAGAAGATGCTGCAAAATATAAAATCCCATTCCTTCTCTAAGGTATAGATAAGACCTTTTGAAATCAGCACACATTTTCTATGCAAATGCAAAGCGGCTGGATATTAGATAGGACACTTTTCCCTCAAATGTTTTTAAACATACTCTATTCCATTACTTAGTAAATGGAAGAGAAAAAAAAAAAAGATAAAGGAAGCTAGCCCAGTCCAGGTTACATCATTAGACATTCTGAATCCGGACCAATTTACTGATCTTGAAGTAGACATAGTCTAGTATACAGACATATAATTACTAGGAGGAAAAATATCTATCTAAATACAGACATACTCTACACAAAAAATATGATAATGCCAATTAGCGCTACCTAGAAACAGCTATTTTGGTAAAAAATTTTTTCCCTTATGGAATAAAGTCAAGAATCTAGAAACAGTATTTTCTCTAAAGGACAATATGACTGAATATGACTAAAGCAAACAAAAGGCAAGATGGACTGTTAAAAATCATCCCTTATTTTATGTCTTTTAAATTTATTCTAATCATTAAAAAAACCAAAGTATTGCATGCATACAGTTTAGAAATCAAATAATAATAAAAGGCCAGTCAAAAACTTAGGGGTACTTTCCCATTCCCTCCCCTCCTCCTTCCTAGGGGTAATGACTTTCAACACTTTTAGCCATTGCTTCGGCTCTTCTTTGGCTCCATATTTTAAAATCAGCTACGACTGTAGTGACGTGGCTCACAGGGATAAGCCCTGACTATCTGCATTTTGGAGCTCCTCAGGGGAAGAGGCTAGAGGCTCAGGTGTAGGACCACTAGACTTTCACCTGTGTTTTCGGTGTGGTTCCCTCACCCTCTTCAGTCCCTGTAGCCTCTAAGTCCTGAGACTCCCTGATTCTGTCTTCCCCAGAGCATCATCTTCTACCTGGATGGAAGGGGTGAGGTCATCTGACCAGGGGCAGTGGAAATGACCAGGAGGTGCAGTTGCAACTTGTACACATTTTCAAGCAATCCCTATTTTCACTACCCTCACCCTCTATTATTACATGACCTCCAATTCTGAGATCTTTTGGGGAGGCAGACTGGTAAACTGTTCTTTGGTACTCTCAACCTGCATGCATTTTTGTTTGACCAAAATCTACTAAATCACTTATCATTCCTTTAAAAAAATTTATTGTGGTAAAAAATATATTCAAATTGTGCCATTTTAACTATTTTTAAAGGTATAATTCAGTGGCAACAATTATACTCACAGTATTGCACAACCATCAACACTATTTCCAAAACTTTTCCATTACTCTAATCATTTATCATTCTCCCATCTGACTTCCAACTTCACAGGCTGTGTTCTTGGACTACAGTGGGTGATTCCCTACTTTAATCATAATCAAACTTTATGTTTGTGCTTTTTTTTCTAGTTGTGGGTGTGATTTTCAAGAGAAGGGTGCAAAAATGCTTTTATTCTATCATTGTAAAACCTAAATTCCCATCTCCTTATTTTAAAGATGGGACAACTCTTGCCTGGGAAGAGTAAGCAATTTGCTCTGGGTGCCACTGTGATTTGCCTAATTACCCAACGGGGCACTTTCCATCAACTAGACTACTCGTTTCATTATTGGGGTCCTTATGGGTTTAGATCATTTTGTGGGGTACACAAAAAACTGTATACCAAAGAGATTGAGAATGATGTTTCTGTAGAAATTATTAGAACAGTAACTGTTGGACAGTTGATGCTTAGGGACCTAGATCTTCCTAAATTCCTGTGGTGAAAGCAACTAGGAAATTGAATAATAGAATTAAGTCTCTGGAACATCTTGGATGTGCAGACATGGAGAACTTGTTGACCAATGTTGACAGCTAAACTTAGCTCCTCCTAGAGCTGGCAGACTTTATTTTAGGACCTGTTTCATACAAAATTTTCAATGTTTTACTGTGCATGCATGCCAAATTCAATGTAGATAATACCTTAAACATCTAGTAATGTAATAGCAAATATGATAAAATAACATTTTCTGTACTTGGATGTGGCTTTTTATGTTATAAATCTTCACTTTCTGTATTTCATGCCCCAGTGTGGCCACCATTTTAAAGTCTGGCAAGTTATTT